>NC_045552.1:45945255-46138671 GCF_009769535.1 Thamnophis elegans | reverse complement strand
TTCAGTATAATTCTCTTCACTTGAGTCTGAAGAGAATAGGTGTAAAGGAATTAAAACTCAAGGATATTGCAAAAAGTATGTTATCGCACATATATGCTTATCCCTTCACAGACATACAAATATCTAAGAAATTAACCATAACTGATTTCCCAACAATGAAGAATGTATAATCTCAAACAGAATCAATGGTATTTATACAATAATTATTCCCCAGAGAGACAATTATGATGGGAGGGGGAAAATATAACAGCGGTAGATAGAAGAAGCTGCTTGATACTGAATAGGACAATTGGGCCATTTAATTCAATGTTTTGCAAACTTTTGGGAACTTTAAAATGTGTGAACTTCAACTCCCAGAATTCCATGCTAGAGTTGAAATCCACACAGCTTAAAGTTTTGCCACGTTTGAAAAACTGAGTTCACTCAATAATTTCTTCTCTGGGTAAAACAAGAATAAAAAAAGTAGTGACTCTCCTGGTGCTTTGGATTTTAAATCCCATCAGCCTCAGCCCATGGTAAAAAAAAAACTGCAGAAGACATAACCTCCATGCCTGATGCGTGGCCTTTCAAAATCAAAACATTCCTAGGGATGCCAGAAGCCAAACTTAAGAAGTGCTCAAAACATTAAAATTCTTACTTCAAACAATTCTGGAGTGTTTCAAGCTCAAAAAGCTCCCGAAATTCCTGGAAAAAAATAGTGTTTTGTGCCTGATGCCTTTGGAATCAAAACATTTTGTGTATTCATTTAAAACTCTTTGCATTCAAGGAACATTTTTTGGAATTGAACATTTCCTAGCTGTGGCTAAAAGACTTCCCATGGATAAATTGATTAAGAAGCATTCCTGATAAGAATGATTCAACCTCCCTCCCTCTTTTTTTTTTTTTTAAAAAAATAGATAATCGTTCTTCCTCTCGTTCCTGGTATAAAGCCTTCCTTCATCAAGTTGAATGGTGGTCAAGTTGAATGAAGATATCCAAGGTGCCTTCATGGAAGGAAGGACAGAAGACTTTTGGACGAGCAACCAAGACTGAGGAGAAGTCCCCAAATGCAGCCAGTTGAAACTGGGGCAGAATACATCCTCTTCCTGATGTAGCATCCTCAATGAGTTAACTTCAGTGTTGTTGAATGTGAGTCACTTGGCTTGCCTGAAGATGAGGAAGGAGGAATGGCTGGGGAAGAAGATGCTTGCTGGATCAAAGAGTCCTCAGAAAACCCCAGGAACACAGATGAAGGCAGATATCTCTCTTTGGGCAGGCTGGTCCAGTCCATGGAACCTAAGGAGAAAAATGGACAGGCAACATGTCAGCTAGGTTGACAAACAACAGGTAGCAGCTGTTGTGGCCCAGCAGGAGCCGTTGGAGCTGCCACCAGACTCCGATAGCTAGGGGCCCTATGAGTCGGCTCTGGAGATGTGCGTGACCCGTCAAAACCGCGCTCGACTAAACCGCGCCCGATTAAACCGTGTCGCTGATGTCATCAACAGGGCAACAACAGCCAGCGTGGAGAAAGAAGGGCGCTTTAAATAGCACTTTGAAAGCAAGCCGATTCCACTTAAGGTAGGGGTTAGGTTTAGGGTTAGGTTAAGGATTAGGGTTAGGTTAAGGGTTAGGTTTAGGGTTAGGATTAGGATTAGGTTTAGGGGGGTTAGGTTTAGGTTTAGGGGTTAATTTTAGGTTTAGGGTTTACAGCGTGCTTCTGTCTCCGCGCTGTTGTTGCCCTGTTGATGACATCAGCGACGCGGTTTAGTCGGGCGTGGTTTAGTCGAGCGCGGTTTTGTGGTGGAACCGGAGATGTGGAGGACCCTGGACAGGGTTCCGACTCTGAGCAGGGCGCAGAGAGACTGGTTGGCCACCAGGTGGTGCCTGAGCCTTGGACCGACCAATGGGGAGGAGACAAGGGAGAGTGATCCAGAAGCCAGTAGTGGGTTGTTCCTGGATGCACACCATCGAAGAGCTACTAGGCGTCAGGAACAATTACGCAATTACAGGAGGTAATTGCGCTCAGCTGGTGGTCATTAGGCTCCTCTCCAGACTATAAAAAAGACTGCTTGTGCACACGCCTCTCTTGCAGAAGTCAACATATTGACTAAAGAGAACTGTTGTAACTAACTTGGCAGGCTGGATTGCTGCCAAGGTTTGTCTAAGTTGTTGCCAAGGTTTGTCTGAGTTGCTGCCAAGATCCTTATCTGTTTGTTTGCTTGGCTTTCAGCCACCAAGATTTTGATCTTGCTATTAAAGTACATTCTAGTTAAGCTTGTCTCGGCTTTCGTTACTGGACGGAGGAGGGGGTCAGAACAGCAGAACTTGCTCAAGAAAGATCCAACCTAGAAATAAGGGCAAATTTTCTGGCAGCAAGAACATTGAATTAATGGAGTAGCTTGCCTCCTGGAATTGTAAATGCTCCATCATGGGAGGTTTCAAAAATAAGCCAGACAACCATTTGACTTCGATGGCATAAGTCTTCTGCCTTGAGCAGGGGGTTGGACTAGAAGACCTCCAAAGTCCCTTTCGGTCCTATGGTTCTATGTTCTGTGCTCTAGGCAGGATCTGTTGTGGTCTGTCAGCTGCCCACTCCAGCAGCTGAATCAGAGGAGGAGGAGGCATGGGAGTCAGGATCAGCATCAAGGCAACCTGAGAGCTCCGAGGAACAAGAGGGAATGGAGGTGGCAAAGAGAGAGAGGCAGAGGCAGAGCCTGGGCCATCCGTCAGCCCTCCGATGGAGAGTCAACAGCCCCCAGGTGTGGAGGTGGCTGATGAGGAAGAGAAGAAACAGCAGGGCCCAGTGTCTGATGTGTGGCTGCGCAGAAGGCAGAGAGCGGTGGAAATCCATGGGTCAGGCCCATGGGAAGGAAGAGCCATTGCTCCTAGTGAAGCCCCATCCTAGCTCTGGGGATAAAAGGCAGGGGATGGAGATGAATAGATGTGGCAGACAACTATTCATCTCCCAGCTGGCTGGACTTGTTAGCCTGCAAGATAAACGTTTTGCCAGGGCTGCCGGCATTCCTAATAAAGGAATCTTTGGCGTTTAGGTCAGAGGGTTCGCCGTGTTGGGGATCTCTACCAACATCCCCAGATTTCTAGATCTTTAACCCTTGCAGAATATGCTCACCTAAAAGAGCTTCTCGTAGCACTTATCACAGTGGACAATATCTCGATGAATGAAGATTTGATCCAAGAGATTTCCCATTGGCTTGTGGCAGATTCCGCACTGCGAGAGAAAAAGCAAGAAAAGTGCTCTCTACTTAGCTGTGGACATGTCTTTTGCATGCCTGTATAAAATGTATACTCTGCTCTGCAGCTAGGCAGCTAACAAATAACCCGTGGCACCCTCCGTAATGCATTTGCCACGTGACTGAATCAGACAATGCATGAATTCACAGGCTAAAGCTTCGGAGGGTCAGACAGAAATTGTGAGACTTAGTGATGAGGACATCCCATTATGCAGTTAGGGAGTGAAGGTTCCCGCCTATTTTCTCCTCCCGACTTATTTATTGGTATCCCGTCTTCATTACTTTTATCAAGAACTCAACTCAATTCCAGCATGCCTTCCTCCTCCTATTGTCCCCACAGCGACAACCCCGTGAGGTGAGTTGGGTTGAGAAGGAGAGAGAGTGATTGTCCTAAAGTCACCCAGTAGGCTTCCATGGTTAAGGTGGGACTTATGGTCTCTTGCTTTCTAGCCTGGTGCCTTAATCCCACGGCTCTGGAGCCACATGTGGCTCTTTCATCCCTCTGCTGCGGCTCCCTATTGCCCGTCGGCTCCACAATTGATGGTGCGTTCAGTAGGGGGGAAAGGATGCCATGCTAGGAGGAGACTCTGTGGTAGGGGAACTGGACTTCCAGTTGGCTCTAGAATTGAATGGGGGGCTTCCGACTAGGACCTTTGTGGCTCTTTGAGTGTTTAAGATTGCTGACCCCGCTCTAGACCAAACTGGTGCTCCTTCATAGCTCCGTGAATACCACATTTACCAGGCGCATCCTTACTTTGAAGCAGTATTCATGGCAGCTGATGTTGAGGTTCTCAATAGATATCTTGGCACAGTTGCGGATTACTCGGCCACAGTAAGTACAAATATCTTCCAAAGACCTAGGAGAAGGAAGGAAGGAAGATGACGACAGTCCAAAGACAGTAGTCAATCTGCTTCTAGCTTCATAGACCTTCATGGTGAAGAAGATACACAGCTTTCTACACCACATGCAACTCAGAGAGCTTTTACGGCCAAATCCTCCTATCAATAAGATGCAAAATTGGTGGTGACGTATTGAAAGATAGAGGTGCATCAAGCACGCTTTCTCAATGTCAATATCTTCTGCTATGTGTGAAATTGCAAGGCGGACACCTTGTCTTTTGCCTCCCACTTAAAAAAAAAAATCACACAAACTGTAGGAAAAGGAGTGAGAGAACCTGTGGGGCTGGAGTTAAAAGAGGGATCAGCCTAGAATCACTATAACGAAATTCAAGGGAGAAGGGATGGATTTAGTTACTAAATCCATCCCTTCTGCCTTGAATTTCGTTGTCCCTTATCTAATTCCAAGCAGTTGCTAAGTGTCAGTTGAGAAGATTCCCATGCATCGGCATAAGTAGCAATAAATCAGTTTTATTGGACCAGTGGTGGCATTCAGCCGGTCCACACCTATTCGGGAGAACTAGTTGTTAACTTTCCAAGTTCGGAGAACCAGTTGCTGGAAGAAATCTCCTTTTGTTTTTTCCCCACTTTACAGGGCTAATCCTGTAAGGAAGGCAGGAAGGAAACATTCTGGTGTTGTTTCTAGCCTAATCTTTATTGCCCTGCTTACAGGAACTGCCCCTCCGGTTAATCCTGATTACATTGTCACAGCTAAGGCGAAGCACCCATCAACATGAGTGACATTGAGTTGTCCACGCCCACATGGTCACATGACCACTGAGCCATGCCCACCCATCTGGTCATTAGGGCAGAGAACCAGTTGTTAAATTATTTGAATCCCACCACTGCATTGAAACTTCATTTGTGGACCTGACCTTTCACACCTGACACTGACGTCTTCATACAATTCTTCTGCATGTGCTGGATTTCAGGCTTACACATTTCTACTTAATTATTGTTAGCTGAATTCACACAACACATGAAAACTTAAATAAAAAAACGATCCCTGTAGTCACAGAACACTTCCCAACAACCTTTACCAAGCGTAATTCACCCAACAAAAAAACAGTAGGTTCTCCCAAGATGTTGAACCACAGCAGAGGTGGGTTCCTACCAGTTCGCACCTATTCGGTAGAACCGGTTCGTCAAATCTACCAAACCGGTTAGAAGAGGTTCCACCAGTGGACCTGGAAAGCAGGCCACACCTATAGAAGAGGTTCCAAAAAATTTTGAAACCCACCACTGGTCCTTGGATATGATTATTCTACACTATCATGCTCATATTTATAAAACTCAGGGACTCTGTGAAAGGTAAGGATGACTACTGCGTTTGTGGTGCAATCAGAACATTGCGTGTGTTGAAGTTGTTTTAACGCAAACCAAAGATGCCTTTTAAAAAACAAGTTTGCATCATATTCTTATGCATGCCGGTGCTGTGTGTGAGGTAATTTAAGGTGGTTCTGACAAGTGTCGTCAGCATCTTCATATCCGGTCACATGGGTGGCAAGCCACTCCCATCTGGTCACATGGGTGGCAAGCCACTCCCACAAAGGAGGCCACACCCACAGAGTAGGTTCGAACAATTTTTGAAACCCACCACTGAACCACAGGATCATCCCATTTCCACCCAGGTTCGTGAAAACGTGGCATTTGCCAGCTTTGGAAGGGATCCCATATCAAACCACAACAGGAGCAACATGCCAAAAGTTGGCTTTACCTTTTGGGAGATGTGTTATTCAGGTAGCTGCTACTGCTGTAGCTTGGGTTCTCCAGTTCGGACAAGTCAACCAAGCTGCGGCTGGAGAAGGAAAGAGGGAATTGTTATACCACAAGTTTTTTTTTAAATGACTAAATCCAGGAGATGTTGTTGCTATTTTTAATGTTCCTGAAACTGTGCTTTCTTGCGATTAGGGGAAAGAGCCAAAAAATTAAAACTGGGGGTCCATGTAGCATTTGATAGAATGCTGCATTGTTCCATGATGTCTTTCTGGAAAAGAAATTTCATCCGAAAACAAAATAAAAAAACGCTGGGCAAAGAGGAAATGTTTAATTAAAGATGAAAATTATTTATTTATTTTTTATTTTTTTATTTATTTGTCTTGTATGCCGCCCACTCCCGGAGGACTCCGGGCGGCTCACAAAAGACAAGGGAAAGGGGGGAAATGAGACAAAGACAACATATTAAAAACAAGACCGACATTCACAATTTCCATGGAGGTAAATGCTTCTCAGCTCCCCCCAGCCTGCTGGAACAGCCAGGACTTGGTGGCTTTGTGGAAGGCCGGGAGGGTAGTAAGGGTCCGGATCTCAACAGGGAGCTCGATCCAGAGGGCCGGAGCTGCAACAGAGAAGGCCCTCCCCCGGGGAGTCGCCAGCCGACATTGGCTGGCAGATGGAATCCGGAGGAGACCCAACCTGTGCGATCTAATTGGTCTGAGAGAGGTAATCGGCAGGAGGCGGTCTCTCAGGTACCCAGGTCCGATGCCATGTAGGGCTTTATAGGTAGCGACCAGCACCTTGAAGCGGATTCGGAGACTGATAGGTAGCCAGTGCAGCTCGTGGAGGATAGGTGTAACGTGGGTGTACCTTGGTGCACCCATAATCGCTCGTGCGGCTGCATTCTGGACTAATTGGAGTCTTCGAACCCTCTTCAAGGGCAGCCCCATGAAGAGCGCATTACAATAAAAAGGCCAGAAACCTTCAAAGCAATTTGCCTACTATTGCATGCACTTTGCATTGAACACCTTGGCATAAACTACATCTGCAGAAATACAGAAAGATGACAGCCAAGCTTCTTGATGAAGCATAAAGAACAATCCCACTAACATTGATGGGGCAAGCCACTAGGATATAAAAGTAAGAGAAAAACCCCACTCCCTTCTAGCACTGATGATGTTGTCTAGTTTGGTAATGAAATATCTATAATAAAACCACCAAGCTCAAGAGAGCACCAAGGACACCACAGTCTTCTTCATCCTCCTCCACTCAGCAAGCACCACTCCCTTCTGGCACTGATGTTGTTACCTAGTTAGGTAATGAAACATCTGCAAGAAAACCACCAAGCACGCCTTCTTTACCCCACAAAAACATATAAAGGACGGTTGCTGGAATTGGGTATGTCTATTTTAATGAAAAGAAGGAGTAGGGGTGACAGGATAGCAGAGTTCCAATATCTCAGGGGTTGCCACAAAGAAGAGGGAGTCAAGCGATTCTCCAAGGCACCTGAGGGTAGGACAAGAAGCAATGGGTGGAAACTAATCAAGGAGAGAAGCAACTTAGAGCTAATGAGAAATTTCCTGACAGTTAGAAAAATTAATCAGTGGGACAACTTGCCTCCAGAAGTTGTGAATGCTCCAAAACTGGAAGCTTTTAAGAAGATGTTAGATATCCATTTGTCTGAAGTGTGTTTCCTGCCTGTACAGGAGGTTGGACTAGAAGACCTCCAAGGTCCCTTCCAACTTCTATTCTATTCTCTGCTCTGCTCTGCTCTGCTCTACGACTCCCTTCCAGCACTGATGAGATTGGGATTACCTAGTTAGGTAATGAAACATCTGCCAGAAAACCACCAAGCTCAGAGAACACTAAGAACCCCAAAGTCCTCCTCCTCCTTTACCCTGCAAATAGCACTCCCTTCCAGCACTGATGATATTACCTAGTTAGGTAATGAAACATCTGAAGAAAACCCCCAAGCTCAGAGAGCACCAAAGACCCCACAGAGATACCATTGGCATGCAGGGTATTTAGATGTTGCAGAAGACACAAGTGAACAAAAATACATTATCTAATGTGAAGATAATAGGAGAAAATAATAAGAAAACTAAATGCGAGCCCCAATAAAACAATAAAAGCAAGCAAATTCTTCTGATTAGCTCAATATTTTTCTGCATTGCAACAGGAATTGCTGGCTTGTCTTCCCTTTGGTTAACTCACCTGTTGTAACGTGGGGAGGAGGACAATTCCATGCTTTTGATGGATTCTTTCACAAAGAGGAGGCCTTTGCTACAGGGGGATAAAAGAGAACTACATTTCAGAGGAGGCATTGCTTAATAAGGAATGTGATATCTGGTATGTTGAAAAGCTAAGGTAAAGGTTCCCCTCACACATGCATGCTAGTCGTTCCCAACTTTAGAGGGCGGTGCTCATCTCTGTTTCAAAACCTTCCCACCAAAGGTGGTCCCTATTTTTCTACTTGCGTTTTCTTACATGCTTTCGAACCGCTAGGTTGGCAGAAACTGGGACAAGTAACAGGAGCTCACGCCATTACGCGGCACTAGGGATTCGAACCGCTGAACTGCCGACCTTTCTGATTGACAAGCCACTGAGTCACCACGTCCCTTATGTTGAAAAGCTAGTCCCCACAGCCCAAAAACTCGTCTTTCTTTAGTATACCCTACCCTGATGCAGAGGAATCTGAATCATAGTTAGAAAAATTCTTCTGTTCAAAGGAAGCAGCCTCGGAATCAGCCAAATTCCTGCAAGAGAAAGAAATTTGAACACCATAACATCCTGTTTATAGATCAGATACTCAAACTTGGTTTCTAGGCAAGATCATCTCACTTCATCCTCTCCGTGCAAAAAGTCAACAATGTTGGCAGGATAATGATGCATCTACTCATTCAGGTAAATCCTGCAGGTTCTGAGTTGAGGCTCATCACCTGCTGTAGCATGAATGAACTCCCACAATATCTTTAGGAAAGGCAGTCCATACAGAAAGAACCCAAGGAATAAATGACTCTGGTGCCATCTGAGGATGATTTGAGATATTGTAAAAACAGGATCTGAAGATGACTAATCTGCGGCTTTAATCAGAATAGGGCTGGAAGAGAGCTTGGAGGTCATCTAGTCCAAGCTCAAGCAGGAGACCCCATACAATTTGAGACAATGGGTTGTCAAGTCTCTTATTAAAACCCTCTCTTGATGGATCACCCACAACTTCTACTGGTTTATTGTCCTCACTGTTGGGCAGTTTCTCCTTAATTCCAGGTTCCTTCTCTCCTTGAAGTAGTTTCCATCCATTGCTTCTTGCCGTGCCTTCTGGTACTTTGGAAAATAACTTTATTCCTCTCTTCATTGTGGCAGCCCCTCAAATACTGGGTGACCATGTCACCCCTAGTCCTTTTTTCTCTACACTCCTTAGACTACCCTTCCTTGTAGGATAGTTGCAAAAATAAATGTGTACCCTAAGTTTAGAGGAAAATTTACTCTCTCTCTCTCTCTCTCTCTTTTTTTTTGGTACCTTCAAATTAGTGTTTGATTCCTTGCAACTACTGTTTACTGTTTACTGTTTATTAAATTTATAGGCCGCCCAGGACTCCGGGCGGCTTACAGAAACAAAAATTAAGAAAGATTAAAAACACATAAAACATGACAAATTTAAAAAAGACACAACATGCACCCAATCTAAGCGGGGCTGGACCTCAATCCAGAGGTCAACAGCCCCAGGCCTGCCGGAATAGCCAGGTTTTAATAGCTTTTCGGAAGGCCATGAGAGTGGGTAGGGTCCGGAGACCTACCTGGAGAAGTCCCTGCAGTTTTCTTGGCAAGATTTCAGTAACAGCTTACCATTGTTTTTTTCCTAGGGATGTGTGAGAATGACTGGCCCAAGGTCACCCAGTTGGTTTGGTGCCCTGATTTTTTTTTAAAAAAAGATTCTAATAATTCATGTATTAATTAATATTAGGATATTCATTCTTAATCTTTACCTTCCACTCTCAGTGTCACAGATGTCCTTATAAAAAGGCACTCTATGGCTTTTTGGAACGGTAGTCCCAGCATCTCTGAAGGGGTAGTAAGACATACTAGGAAGAAATAGATATGTAGATATGTATTAATTCAAGTCTTAACAACAGCAACAACACAACAATAAATTGAAGGAGTACATGAATCAATATGAATCGATATTGGCTTCTGCTTAAATTATTGTATACTGTCAGAAATTAGTTGTTTTCTAGCCTAGAAAATTGTAACCTTAATACTGGATGGCATTACTGCAAATGTTATCTCACTGCTGCATCTGGCTTCTGTTTGTGGCTTCAAAGCTAGTGACATTCTTGAAAACATAGAAGAAATTGTTACATGGGAATATGAGGCCCCATAGATAAAGGAACCAAACTAGGAAGTTTTCCTGGATCATAAATCCTTAAAGCAGTCTGCTGAAAAAACAACTTGGCAAAGGGGGGCTGCCTCCCCCTACCCAAGGCTGTAGGAATACTCCATAGATAAGTTAGTCAGAGACACGTTGGTAATGAATCTTTGTCTCTGATTAGATAAAATTTGTTTCTATCTGCCTAAAAAAATGTATATAATACTCTGAGCTACTCTTGCAGGGTGTGGCTACTCCTTACGTGCCTTTGTTTTGGATATAGTTTTGTCACCCAGCTTTTGCTAAGGCCAAAAATAAAAGCTGATACTTTTTGCAAGCCTTGTCTCGAGTCTCACTCTCTTTGGCATTTCGGTGGCTCGAGGAAACTGCTGGAACCTTACAAAATGAAATGAAACAATGAACATACAAGAAAGAGTATTCTGGATAATAAGATCCTGCTTTCCCTTTTTTAAATTCTTTAACTGGACAGCTGTTCAGACTGACGAGGCCTTTCAATAGAACAAACACCCCCTTCAAACCTTATGAAGATATACATCCTCTCTAAAGTGGGACATTGGACATATCTTCTCATCCCTACAAATGGCCCACTTATTTTGCTCTCCGACTATTACCTTCGGCTGTTGAAGGGCTGGTTGTACAAGTAGGATGCTATTCCATTGTTGAATCCCAACATTCTGTGGTTGTAAACTTGATTGTTCCTGTTTGTTCCATTTCTAGATTCTGGGGATCGGATAAAATGGCCACCTTGGCGATCCGGATGTGAAAAAACCCTGAGACCAATGTCCAACACAGGGAGGATTGTAAATTAGAGTTTCTGGGATTGGTCTAACATGCTAAAAGTAGTAGCTCACTCCCTCTCAGAGGAGAGTTGGTTAGAAGGTTACTTTCCAGTTTATGAATTACCAGTTTAGGTCATTCATAACCATGGAAGATATCTGGGAATGAGTGGCATCCTCCAGATGTAAAGAGGTTGAGTGGAAAGGAAAACCCACCACATCTGCCTGGGGTTCGAAGAAGCCATTTCAAATAGTTTGCAAAATGACAAACTATTAATAATGCTAACAAGGATGGAAAAGGCAACCGAGATTCCAATCCTCACCATATCTACTTGGGAGTTAGTGATTATAAGCCAAAGGCTCTAGCATCCAAGTAATATGCTCAGAATTACGATGAAGAAGGAATATAATAAAGGAAAGAAAACATGAAAATATTCTAAAGAAGAAAAACATACCCTAGAAATGACTCCAGTCTTAAGAAAGAAAAACATAGGTAGGCCATTTCATGAGTTACTTCTCATGAAATGAGTTCAGTATAAAATAATTCTTCAAGGAAGGAGAGAAGAAAGGAGGGAAGGAAGGAGGGAAGGAAGGAGAGAAGAAAGGAGGGAAGGAAGGAGGGAAGGAAGGAGGGAATGTAGGAGAGAAGGAAGGGGGGAAGGAAGGAGGAAAGGAAGGGGGAAAGGAAGGAGAGAAGGAGAAAAGAAAGGGGGGAAGGAAGGAGGGAAGGAGAGAAGGAGGGAGGGAAGGAAGGGGAGTAGGAGAGAAGAAACGAGGGAAGGAAAGAGGGAGGGAGGGAAGAAGAAGTAGGACCGTTGTAAGATAAGATGGATCTATGGGATGATAAAAAAGCAATCTTCAAGTATATTGTCAACAGTAGGGAAAAATGGTTATAAATACATATTATTAATAACAGCTATGAGATCATATAATTGTGAATGTATATATGAAATTGATAAAATAAAATAAATTAATAAAAAAAAGAAAAAAAAATCTTCAAATATCAATCAAAAATATTTGGCTATTTGAAAAGAACTCGAGATGAAGAAGATAAAAGCTACCGCATGGTTGTTGAGGAATCTAGAACCCCCAAAAATCCATTGGGAAGAACTTGGGGGGGGGGGCAGAAGATGAGAAATGAGGAGGAGAGATGGATAAACAATGCATAATAAATATCACACATTCAGTCTTAAAAACATGCCTTATCATACTTCTTTGCAACACAGCTCAATTGACTGTGAAAATGCAGGTTAGATTTTCTATCAAAAGGAAAGAAGAACACAATTAAAATTATTCTAACAAGGAGATGCTTATGATCAACTGGCAAAGAACATGCTCCTCGGGCATCTCCTGTTCAGGATAAGCCATGATCTATAATCATCAAGATAACAAAGGCCTCTAAAGTAAAATTAATGTCAGGTTCTAAAGGGATTGAACACCATGAAATAAAAAATGTAACACAATGCAAGAGAAGAAAAACACTCTTTATGTTGTCTAACAGCCAAATCGCTTAGAACAAATTCACTGATTACAAGGAGCATAAAAATTAATATGCCGAGAAAAAAGGATGCCTCAATTGGCAAAAGGCATTGTTAGAATAATTTCCTATTATCCTTTAGTGAAACTTCACAAGGTATGTGAATATTCTTTTAGTAGTAAACCTAGTTGAGTGCGTCACTCTCAGAAGGGCATGGATATTTTTAATTCTAACATTTGACACCCTCCAGCCAGGAAATAATTTCAGATTTTGGTATAATCTATGCATTTCTTTTAAGAAAAGAAGGAGATGGCTTAATCTGAAATACTAAGACTTAAATATATTGAGACTCCAAGACTTTTTAATATAGAGATGTTGTTGAGTTGAAGAATCTCACATTTTGCAAAGTTATATAAGTAAGAAACAAGGTTTGATTTAGAAACCTTAATAAAACAGATTAACAGATTTGGAAGGCACCTTATAGGTCATCTTGCCCAACCCACCACCCCAAGCAGGAGACCCTACACCATTTCTGACAGATGGCAGTCCAGTCTCTTCTTGAAAGCTTCCAGGGATGAAGCTCCCTCTCCTTGCAGAACTAAAATCTAAACTAAAAGAAGAAGAGAAGAAAACAGAGGAGGAAGATGAGAACTAGGAACAGGGAACCTCCCTAAACTAAAAATAATGTGATGAGCCATCTTGTGCTTCATGACCCTTTCTAAGCTGGACCGTCAATGAACTGAACCTGAGACCACCAAGCAATGTGACAAGGACATTCCTGACAATAAGGAAAGTATGTCTCCATTTCTTCAACTTTAGATCATAGGTGTCCGTTCCTAATGGCAATGACACCAAATGATAAAAGTATGCCTTGTGACACCCCAACGTGTGTTTTGTCACTTGCCATCCCCATCTCAATGGAGGTATCTATGCCAAAGACGTACCTAACACTCTATTTGACATGAGAGCCCAGTGTTGTGGCCGGCCAGAGGAGCTGGCAGCAGAGTCGGACAATGAGGAGGTTGGGGAGGAACATGGGCCAGTCCTAGAGTTTGGGGAAGGCTCTGATGAGGGCTCTGTGTCAGAGGCAGAGAGGGAGCCAAGACCGTCTGGCAGTTCTCAGCTGCCTTCAGAGCTAGGCAGCAGTGAGGCAGAAGAACAGCTGGAGCCTGTTCCCAGTGTGGAAATGCGCAGAGCTGCCAGAAGAAAACAACAGCTCAGAAATCAGGGTCGACTTGGGAGTAAAGTTACAGGTGGACAGTGGATGGCTCCTCCCATAGGAAATAAAAGAGCAGCAAAAGGGGAGTGGGCTTTTGCAGGAAACAATTCGCTCATTCGTTCATTCGTTTCAGGAGTGTGAAGATCTGTCTGTGAATCTCAGAGACTCTGTGCCCAGTCTTTCCTTGCACTGCACTGCATTTGGAAATTTTTACATGGCAGCTTTCCAAGATAGATAAGGTCTGTGGTCATAAATACTCCTTTGAAAGACTGTTTGCCAGCCTTTGCTGAATGTGAATGAGAGGAATTCACATTGGTTTAATAACAAGGACTTTGTCAGGACCAGGAATCTGCTTCGTGCTTTTTGGGGACGCCTAGATCAGAATACCCACATAGAATAGTCCACCATCAGCGAAAGCCACAATCTTGTACCAGGCTACCACTTAATACCCACCTACAGCAAGTGGGCAGCTATATGTGGCCTACATCTCTATCTCCAGTTGCAATGAGCTAAGAATCACAGTGGATTAAGAAAAAGGAAAATCCATCCTCACCAGGAAGATGAAATAAGTTGGGTTTTTTAAATCATGCATAGTTACAATTCAACATATGCTTCCCAATGTATTAGATTGTTTTTCTCTCTGTTCAGTATTTTGGGTCCCAGTGACAACACAGTCTGAGACACAGAAATGAAAACAAGGAACAATCATTAGCGGTCCTTCCATACCCTAATATTAATATCTGCCAGTAGTTGGGGTGGCCTTGAGCTCAAAGACAGATATGTAGGAGAAAAGTATTATATTTGTCTGCCCACCAAATGCCACATGCGTGTCCTGATTTTATTACATGTCAGACTTGAAGCCCAAGGCTGACTATGTTAAAGTTAGAAATATGAATCTAACTCAAGAAGTCAGAAGGTCAAATCTTGTTTCCCAAAGGAATTTGGGTAAAGGTAAAAGTTCCCCTCGCACATATGTGCTAGTCGTTCCCGACTCTAGGGGGCGGTACTCATCTCTGTTTCAAAGCCAAAGAGCCAACACTGCCCGAAGACGTCTCTGTGGTCATGTGGCCGGCATGACTAAATGCTGAAGGTGCATAGAACGCTGTTACCTTCCCACCAAAGGTGGTCCCTATTTTTCTACTTGCATTTTCACATGCTTTCGAACTGCTAGGTTGGCAGAAGCTGGGACAAGTAATGGGAGGTCACCCTGTAACGTGGCACTAGGGATTTGAACTGCCGACCTTTCTGATTGACAAGCTCAGCATCTCAGCCACTGAGCCACCACATCAGAATTTAGAAGATTCCAAAATTATGCTTCTTTCCTTGTTTCTCACTGATGCCCAGAATCAGTTTGCTCATTCCAAAGGCAGATCGAGGTGAGGAGAATGCATCCTTACCACGCCATGTTGAATCAAGAGGGATTTTTTTTTAAAAAATGAGCCTTTTAAAGAAACCATGAAAAACTGGAAACCAAGAAGCCAAAGGACTGTACAATCAAAAGAGCTGTGGTATTTCTTGGCCACTTCATTTACTGAACAAGGCCGAAAACATCACATCTTGTTCCTGAGAGTTTTTCTGACATTCTCTTCTTCTTTGAAAGGTATTTCAAAGCCACATCTGCTTTCCTTGCGTTGAAGGGGAATGGGCAGGAAGTGTAAAATAAAGCAGGACAATTGCTCTGCGCAATGCAGTGTCTCACCAAGCTGCCAGGAGTGCCAGTTCCTTACCTGTCTGAATCTTCACCTGATCTCTGATCTCTGTACTGGTTCTGTGGGGAGGTAATTCTATTCTCTGTAGTAAAAGAAGTGTATCTGCCAAGGAAGAAAAGAGAATGTTTACTTTCTGCGCCAACTCAGAAAGCTCAAACTGCCCAAGGAGCTGCTGATACAGTTCTACAGAGGAATTATTGAGTCTTGTCATTGGCATCTCCATAACAGTCTGGTTTGGCTCTGCAACCCAACAAGACAGACAGAGACTTCAGAGGATAATTAGAACTGCAGAAAAAACAATTACTGCCAACCTGCCTTCCATTGAGGACCTGCATACTTCACAAGTCAAAAAGAGGGCCGTGAAAACATCTACAGACCTCTCACATCCTGGACATAAATTGTTTCAACTTCTACCCTCATAACGATGCTATAGGGCACTGCACACCAGAACAACTAGACACAAGGACAGTTTTTCCCCGAATGCCATCACTCTGCTAAACAAATAATTCCCTCAACGCTATCAAATTATTTACTAAGACTGTATCACTATTCTTCTTCTCTTCCTTCCTAGTATCTACCTCTTCCATTGATGACTATAACCATGTTGCTTGTATCTTTACAATTTATATTGTTTTATTTGTTTCCTGGTACGATTTGATAGCTTATTAGTAACCTATGATTATCACTAAGTGTTGTATCTTATGATAATTGATGAATGTCTTCTATTTTATTTTTCTCTATGTACTCCTACCCTCCTACCCACTGCACACCAGAACAACTAGACACAAGAACAGTTTTTTCACGAATGCCATCCCTCTGCTAAACAAATAATTCCTTCAACACAGTCAAACTATTTACTAAGTCTGCATCACTATAACTATTAATCTTCTCATCGTTCCCATCCCCCATCTCCTCTCAGTTATGATTGTAACTTTGTTGCTTGGATTCTTACAATTTATATTGATTTTTTCCTAGTATGATTTGATTGCTTATTAGTAACCTATGGCTATCATTAAGTGTTGTACCTTATGGTTCTTGATGAATGCATTCCATTTTATTTTTCTTTATGTACACAGAGATCCTATGCACCAAAGACAAATGCCTTATGTGTCCAATCACACTTGGCCAATAAAGGATTCTATTCTGCTATCAAAAGCCCTTTCAGTGATTCTCATTTGAGTAGAAACAGGTATGGCAGAGGCATCCAAAGGTTTTCTGACCTTCCGTTCCCGCCAAAGAGAGGACAGGAACTTCTTCAGGTAGTCCTTGCTTAATGACGCTCGTTCAGAGGCTGCTCAAACTCATGGTGACACTGAATAAGTGGTACTTATGACCAGTCCTTGAAGCTGAGGCTAATGGCATCGCTCCTGTGGTCATGCGATTGCAATTGGGGCAATGGGCAACCAGCCTAGATTTCTGAGCATGGCAGAGTCCCACAGTCACACAATTTGTGGATTGTGTCCATCTTGGTTGGCTTCCCAGAAGCAAAATCAATGGGGAAGCCAGCAGGAAGTCAGAAGGATCGCACGAGGTCATCGCTTAACAGTATGATCCTCGCTTAACGATGTGCATTAACATGGTCCCAATTACCATCGTTAAGCAAGGACCACTTGTAGTTTGCAGCGAAAGATGATCACACTGTACTTCATTTCAACCAGCAGGAATCCTTTGCCGCAAACTTTACGTGTTTGTACACAACATTTTGCCATTCCCAACTCAGTTTTTGTTACTGAATCCAAAATTCACCTGGAAATCTCCGCATCCGATTCCTCCCTCTTGGGAATAAGTTCACACTGGATTCCAGTGGTACTCAGATTAGTTTCCCCAGGCTGTAGCTCAGACCTGGAAAAAAATAATAAAATCCCCCCCACAGAAGACAATATTTGTAGCTCAGCATTGACGGCGAAGTCCTTGGTGTTCACCAAGCTAATCAGGCTAGCACTGATGATGTTACCTAATTTGGTAATGAAACGTCTGCAAGAAAACAATCAAGCACCAAGGACCCCATAAAAATAAGACAATTGGCAAATCTGTTCCTCTTAAACTTTGCTGAATAGTGTTCCCAGACTTTTCCCACAACCTCCAGTTTTATTGGAGATTTTTATTCTTTTTCAGTTCTGCTTTTAAATGCAAAACATTAAACTGCCACAAAAAGTCATACATTATTGTTGTGGCCCAGCAGAAGCCGTTGGAGCTGCAAACAGACTCCGACAGCGAGGGGCCATATGAATCGGCTCTGGAAGATGTGGAGGACCTGGACAGGATTCCGACTCCAAGCAGGGAGCAGAGAGGCTGGTTGGTCTCTAGGAGGCGCCTGAGGCATGGAGCAGCGGTGAAAGCCAAAGGGAGTGTGCTCCTGACGTCAGGCCTTGGAGCAGTGAGGAGGAGACAAGAGAGTTGGTCCTGGACGCCCAGCAACGGCGGGCAGAGAGACGCAGAGAACAACTACGCAGATAAAAAAGATAACTGGACCCAGGTGATTGTAATTAGGCTCCTCTCAAGATAGTATATAAGGAGAGACTTTGGGAGGAGGCTGTTTGCAGGATTCAACTTAATTGACAATGCTGGAGAAGCTGTTATCTGTATCGGTCGGAGTCTGGGTTGCTGCCAAGGTTCTTTATCTGCTCGTTTGTGTTTGGGCGTTCAGCCACCAAGATTTATAGTCCTGCTAATAAAGTGTTGTGGCATTCCAGCTAAGCTTGTCTCGGCATTCGTTACTGGATGGAGGAGGGGGTCAGAACACATTATTATTATTTTCTTTTTTTACCTTATAGCCTTCTGTGACTCATTCAAAATAGAATGACAGGCATTTTTTCATAAATGTGTTATAGGTAGTCCTTGACTTATAATCATGGTTTTAGTGATTGATTGAAGCTATCACAGTGCTGAAAAAAGTGACTGATGACCAGTTTTCACACTTGCAACCATTGTGGCACCTTCACAGTCACGTGATCAAAATCCGCTTGGAAAGTGGCATGTATTTATGACGGTTGCACTGTCTTGGTATCATGCAATCACCATTCGTAACCTTCCAATCCGGTTTCCAACAAAAACAATGGGGGAAGCCAGATTCACTTAATGACTTCAGGTTTCACTTAACAATTGCAAATTATTTATTTAACAACCCTGGAAAAAAGGTTGTAAAATGGGGCAAAATGTCAGAGTATTCATGAACTGGAATAGGGTATGGTAACAAGGTCAGCCAATGAATAGGCATAGCAACTATGTCAAGCCAATGAGGGCGGTTTGGGCACTGAAAACAGACTGGAGTCTGGGCATGGCTATGCCTCTGAGTCTGTGCTGTGAAACAAAACTAGCCTAGAGTTGTCTGCTCTGAACCCTGAACTGAAACTGATCTCCTTTTTCTACCACGTTGGAAGGATCTGCTGTTGGTATTGTACATTTATTCATGTGTCGTTATGCATATAAAGAAGTTAATGAATCCTGCTGAATCAGTTACCTGTGTGTGCTTTCTGGATTTGTTTTTTCTGCAACAAACTCTGACACAAAACTCTCTTAACAACGGTCTTGCTTAGTTAGCAGTGGAAATTGTGCGCTCAGTTGTGGTCATTAAGTTGAGGACTTGTAATACAAATCTTTTAGGAAGCAGGCTAGTGACAGAGTCCTCGGATATTTGTCCCCTTTCTCCTCCGTACCTTTTTGAGTCAAAACCCTCATTGTGGTCCAGATGAGGAGATGTCCTGTACCCCATTCCTGGGTATACGTCAGTGTTTTCCCTGGTGAAAAAGGAAGACAGAAAGATGAAGAATTGGATGTGTCACTGGAAAAAAACTGAGTTTGGCTGCTTTTCTCTCCCTTCCTCATCCTCTCTCTCTCTTTCTCTCTCTCTCTCTTTCTCTCTCTCCCTCCCTCCCTCTCTCCCTCCCTCCCTCCCTGTCTCTGTCTGTCTGTCTGTCTCTCCTTCTCTGTCTCTCTTTCTCGCTGTCTCTCTCTATCTCTTTCCCTCTCCCTCCCTCCGTCCCTGTCTGCTGTCTATCTCTGTCTGTCTCTTGTCTCTCTCTCTGTGTCTCTTTCACTCTCTCTCTCTCTCCCTCCCTCCCTCCCTGTCTCTGTCTCTGTCTCTCTCTCTGTGTCTCTTGTCTCTATCCCGCTCCGTCTCTCTTCTCTCTCTCTCTGTCTCTCTTCTCTCTCTCTCTGTCTCTTGTCTCTCTCTCTCTTTCTCTCTTTCTCTCTCTCTCTCTCCCTCTCCCTCCCTGTCTCTGTCTGTCTGTCTGTCTGTCTCTTGTCTCTCTCTCTCTCCATCTCTCTCTCTCTGTGTGTCTCTGTGTCTCTCTTCTCTCTTCTCTCTTCTCTCTTCTCTCTTCTCTCTTCTCTCTTCTCTCTTCTCTCTTCTCTCTTCTCTCTTCTCTCTGTATCTGTCTCTTGTCTCTCTGTCTCTGTCTGTCTTGGTTTTATGAATGCTGAGAATCTCCCTGAATTCTTACTTTTCTGTGGTTGGCTGATGATGGCAGAATTCTGCAGCTTTTGAGTCTGGATCCTTAGGTTTTCTTTCTCCATTGGAAACTTCATGTTTGTGCTCCAGGACAGATCTGTTGAAAAAAATGATTGTCTATCATGAAGATCCTGTTTCCCATTTTTATTTATTTGTTTGTAAAATGTATTGGCCATTGTCAAGAACTGTTTGGATGTCTTCACATTCTACCCAGGGAGATTTTTTCATGGTTGGTTCAGCTCAGCTAACCCCCAAGTCAGTTCAATTCCTTCTCCTTCTCCTTCTCCCTCTCCCTCTCTGTCTGTCTGTCTGTCTGACTGACTGTCTCTGTCCTTCTCTGTTTCTCTCTGTGTGTGTGTGTCTGTCTGTCTCTCTGTCTGTCTCTCTTAAAGCTTTTGGACCATCCCTTGGGGACAGCCTTCCCAATTTGACTCTGGGCTGCTAACAATAGTAAAAGATAAAAAATATATAAACTAAAAACATAAATTAAATGATATGTCTCAAAAGAGGAGGGTTGAATCATCACTTATCTTGGGAATTTCAATTGAACTCACCCCATAAGTTATTAACATAGAAGGGAGGAAATAGGCTGTCCCTTCCTTCACATCTCTCTCTCTCTCTCTCCCTCTCCCTCTCCCTCCCTCCCTCTCTCTCTCTCTCTCTCTCACACACACACAGACACACACACACACACACCAGAGGTAGGTTCCTACCAGTTCGGACCAGTTCAACTGAACCGGTAGTAACTTGGCAGCCTAGGTCGCTGGAACCGGCAGTGACCCAGGCCTGCAACGCCCCCAAACTGGTTCTCCTACAGCACCAGCATTTTGATTTTTGGCTCTGCACATGTGCAGAACAATTTTCATTGCAGAAATTTATTTTTTCTCCATTTTTTTAACATTTTGCACAAGTGCAGACTTGTTTATGTGCAAATACGCACACATGCAGAGCAAGTGCGCACGCACAATTTATGTGCAAATGCGCATGTGCAAAAAAATTTGCATGCCGAACTGGCAGTAATGCTGGCAACAACCCAACACACACAACACACACAACACACACACACACACACACACACAATCAGAGAAGCATGGTTATTTCCCACTTGGCACTCAAAATTCCTGCAAAAAAATATTTGCTTGAAACTGCCTTGAATTTAATCAACCTTTATGTTCAAAAGACCGAAATAGCATAAAACATTTTGCACATCACTAAGCATTAAACAAAAGTGTTGTTTGACGAGAGCTTACTTGTCGAAAAACATGTGACTCTGCATTTCATTCTTCTCACTGTGGTTAGAAAACAAGTGACATTAGAAAACATGCTTTAGAATGTTTTAATTTTAATTTTAGAAATGTTTTTTAAAGAAAAGCTTTGGGTTTTAAAATGAATGGATTTCCCCCCCTTTAAAGTTAAAGGAGCTGAAAAAATACAGTGAATTTTATTAATAGACATGGTGATAGTTTATAAGGGTTATTAAGTGCAAATAGAAATACATATTTTTTTTAACAGCAAGGAAGATAAAGCCGCAATGGTTACATTGATTGTTCTATTTAAAGAGGAGAATACATTTACGTTTTTTTAAAAAAAAATGGAGATCACTTCTGGATTTTGTGCTTGTGATGAAAAAAAATAGAACTTTCACTTTGGTTTTGCCAATTAGATAGATTTGTTGTTATAGAAATGACTAAAGGTAAAGGTTCCCCGTGCACATATGTGCTAGTCATTTCTGTGTCTAGGGGACGGTGCTCATCTCTGTTTCAAAGCTAAAGAGCCAGCGCTGGCAGAAACTGAGACAAGTAATGGGAGTGTCAGGCCTGCAATTATATTCCTTTTAGAATTTTGGCCTGCCACACTTTCTCTTATTTCATTATGCTGTTTCATTAGTATAGTTGATGGGAGGGGGGAATAGACAGGAGTAGGATTGTGGAATGTGTTGTTGTCATTCTTTTCTAGAAGACCAAGGTCATCTTTTGTCTCCGCACTTTTACACCTGACCGGAAGCATCTGGGTGGAGATGACAGCGTGGAAGAAGACGATTGGACCATGTGATGGATTTGTGGGTGTGGGGAGAAGATCATGAACTTTTAACTGGGTAGAATCCCAGGAATTGGGATTACACAGATGTGCTAAGATGTCTGATTTATTAAATTGGAACTTTAAGGATCTTTTTGCCTTGGACTCTGATTTAATTCTACATGATACTTGGAACGCTGACAGGGAGCTCACTCCCTTACATGGCACTTGGGATTTGAACCACCAAACAGCCGACCTTTCTAATCGACAAGCTCAGCATCTTAGCCACTGAGCCACCGCTTCCCTTGATAGAAATGACTAGTGCTATACTAATGTGTAAAAGTAAAAAGTTGAGGTTGTAATATTATCTTGTACTGTGCTAAAAAGAGTCAGAAGTTAACATTTTTTTTCTTTCTTCCCTTGTAGCTCATATTTTCTTTCCCCCTTTCTTCTTCCCTTAATTTCCTATTTTTGTTTTTCTTGTATTTTATTCATTGATAAAGCAGTAGTTATATTTTTTTTAAGAAAACATTTCTTCATCCTTTCTACTTCCTTCCTAAACCCTCAACTGACCAATAACTAGCCTCACCGTTGTTGCTTGGAGTGTCCATAGAGAAGGGGGAGCGTTAAAATAGTTAAGACATCAGCCTGTCACTGCACAATGGAAGCCACACCCATTTTATGTGCATGGCATTCAGATACCTATTGCCAGCCTTGAAATTCAGAAAACACCAATTGAATCCATGGCACATTCTTCAGGAAGCAGTAGAAGTCCCACCAATGTCCTGTCCTGACCTTGCCATTTATGGTCTGTTTCACGGGGCATTCAAAACATCTCATGTTCATAACTGAGGCTTCAAAAGCTGCCAAGTTACCCCTTTTATCCTTAGTGTATATGTATGTATGTATGTATGTATGTATGTATGTATGTATCTATCTATCTATCTATCTATCTATCTATCTATCTATCTATCTATCTATCTATCTATCTATCTATCTACCTACCTACCTACCTACCTACCTACCTACCTACCTACCTACCCCCCTACATCTATCTATCTATCTATCTATCTATCTATCTATCTATCTATCTATCTATCTATCTATCTATACACACACACACACACACACAGAGTATGTGTGTGTGTGTGTGTGTGTGTGTATATATATATATATATATATATATATATATATATATATATATATATGTTTTTTTTATTTGTGCTGATAAATAAATAAAGGGAGATATCAGCACAAATAAAAAAAAAAACCACAAATATAACAAAGGCAACGAGCCGATTGACAGATGATGGAAGCAGTTAGCTTCCTCCCATAATTGGGGCTTACCAGGGGTTGTAAAAATCTAATATATATATATATATATATATATATATATATATATGTATGTATGTATGTATGTATGTATGTATGTATGTATATATGTGTGTGTGTCTGTGTGTGTGTGTCTGTGTCTGTGTCTGTGTCTGTGTGTGTTCCAGCAGAACCTATATCTATAGTATCAAATCACAGTACTTTTGACAGTGGTAGGGTGCATTTTGGATTCATGTTCTGTTACGATACAGCCTGTTGTGCCTTCAAATGGCTTCAACTGTACAGCACAGTGGAATTGCCATGGTGACAGCTTCACAGCACTCCACAAGAGAGTTCCCTCTGGTAAGGGGGATTGGGTTTTACAAAAAACAAGGGGGCTCCCTCTGGTAAGGGGGATTTGTTCCGGGCAACACCGGGTTATCAGCTGGTTTATATATATATAAAAAATGATAGTAACAGTTCACTCTGGCAACTTAGAACCATAGGGCTTGGAGGTCTTCTTGGAGGTCTTCTATTCCAACTCCCTGCCCAAGGCAGGAGATCTTATGCCACCTAGTTAAATGGTTGTCTAGTCTATTCTTGAAAACCTGCAACAATGGAACAACTCATAACTTTGAAAGGCAAGCTGTTCCATTGATTATTTATTTATTTATTAAATTAATTGGTCAGGAATCTCTTTAGTTCCAGCTTGACTCTCTCCCTTTAATGCTTTCCCCCACTGCTTCTTGTCCTTTAGACCTTTAGAGGATAGTTTGGACCCATGTGGACTTTACCTTCTCTTGGGAGAAGTAGGGATCCTGGGGACAGAATCAGGTCCAGAACTCGTTTCATACTTCTCGTCTGACTTGTTACTGGAAAAGGAAAACAAACTATGGTTGAATAAAGCATGGGGGTTGGCTAAAAGATTCATTCTGAGAAATTGAAGATGTGATATTATTCCAGATGTTAAGGAATGAGAGCCAGTTGGTCTAATGGTTAAGGCACCAAGCTAAAACAACTAGGAGCTTGGGAGTTCTAGTCCTACTTTAGCCATGAAAGCTGATTGGGTGACTTTGGGTGTTGTGGCCTGTCAGCTGCCAGTCTCTCCAGCAGCCGAATCAGAGGAGGAGGAGTCAGGGTCAGCATCAGGGAAACCTGGGAGCTCCAAGGGGGAAGAGAGAGGCAGAGGTGTCCGTCATCCCTCAGATGGAGAGTCAACAGCCCCCAGGTCTGGAGATGGCTGATGAAGAAGAAGAGGAACAGTTGGGTCCAGTGCCTGACATGCGGCTGTGCAGAAGGCAGAGGAGAGGAGAGCAGAGGAAATCTATGGGCCGGTCCTTGGGAAAGAAGAGCCACTACTGCAAGCAAAGCCCTACCCTAGCTCTGGGGATAAAAGGCAGGGGGGCAGAGATGAACAGATGAGGCAGACAACTATCCCTCTTCCGGATAGAGGGACTTGTTAGCCTGAGAGATAAACTTTTTTACTGGGGCTCCTGACGCTCCTAATAAAGGGAACTTTTGAGTTCACATCAAAGGATTTGTCATGTTTGGGGAGCTGGGTCAGTTACAGTCTTACACAGTAACAGTTTTGAGTGACAAGCCAGTCAGTCAATTTCTGTTGCAATGAATGGATCACACTCAGATGATCCAAAAACAAAAGGAGACCCTGTATTTGAACATTTAACCAAAAGAAAGTTAAAGAACATCTTACTCAGGGGCGGGTTCCAGTTTATGCTACTGCCAGTTTGCTCAGGGGTGTGCTACGGGCACATGGGGGCTTCGCGTGCATGCACAATAGTAAAGAAAATGCTTCTGCGCATGTGCAGAAGCAAAAAACAAGATGGCAGCACCTTTGGCGCCTCCGATAGAACCAGTTCGGGAGTGTGGCCAGCCAAGTTGCTACCTACTTGGCTCCCACCTCTGATCTTACTCCTTAAAACATACAAGCAGCTTGAAAATTCCCTAGATAAACCAACAAACCTAAGAAACCTTATCTGGGGTTTGTCGTGGACATGACCTGCTCTCTACAGCAGTGGTGGGTTTCTAATTTTTTCCCTACCAGTTTGCTCATGCGCACGTGTGATGCTTCTGTACATGCGCAGAAGCGTCCGGGTGGGTGGGCGGAGCCTCCCTCCACCACTACTAACGGTTTGCCTGATCCGGGCCGAACCGGGAGCAACCCACCTCTGCTCCACAGATGTGGAATAGTTGAATGAAGTTTCAAGGTAGGGTTTCGAGGCCACGTTTCTGCTGCTGGTTGTATCAACACTACAAAAGCAAAGAGAAAAAGAAACATTCTTTAATGTGGCGTCCAAGTTATTAGAATTCTTTATTGGCCAAGTGTGATTGGACACACAAGGAATTTCTCTTTGGTGCATATACTCTCGGTATACATATAAAGAAAAATAAAATACATTCATCAAGAATCATAAGATACAACACTTAGTGATGGTCATAGATCACTAATAAGCAATTCAATCATACTAGGAAGCAAATAAAACAATATAAATGGTATAGATACAAGCAACATGGTTATAATCATGAGTGGGAGGATATAGGTATTAGGAAGGATGAGAAGAATAATAGTAATAGTAAATAATTTGACAGTGTTGTAGGAATTAGTTGTTTAGCAGAGTGATGGCATTCGGGGGGGAAAATATTCCTTGTATCTAGTTGTTCTGGTGTGCAGTGTTCTGTAGCGTCATTTGGAGGGTAGAGGTTGAAACAATTTATGTCCAGGATGTGAGGGTTCTGTAGATGTTAATAGGTAAAAATGTAAATATTGCATCTATTTTTTTGTGATCACCGTATTGGTTGTTAATACGCTTTGGAGTCCATTCCAAGGGACGGTCCTGAGTTATAAAAGTTATCTGTCCTGAATTCATTGAACCTATTTTTCTCTGAGACTGACATTTTGATTCAGCTACGTTGTGCATTTGCTAAATGAAAATCTGGGAACCTTCCACAGATATTGCTTAACTACAATTTCAACCAGCCCCAATCCCCAAGATAAGTGAAGGATGCTGGGAGATATAGTTCAGCAACCTCTGGAGAACCTATAGAGAGGAGTTCCTCATCTCTATGGGGATCTTGTGATGGGATGTTTCCTTAATGTAACATGAATCTGGACACAGGAGATATATCTTTTTGCAATTGACAGTGGCTATAACCTGATCGTGATAGCTGCTTGAAATTAAAGTTTACACCTGCGAGTTTAATTGCTACTTTAATCAACACATTATTTTACTTGATGGATGGTAATGTACTATTTCAAAATAATTTGGCACACTTAAGTTGTCAACATCAATGATCTTTCAAAAATTCTTTTCTCATTTAAAAGAAATTTCAAAGCAAATTAATGTTTTGTAGTCAGGCTGATTGCCATATTAATGGAGGGGGGGATTACAGATTATACTAACTTGGTTTTCACGGAAGTATTGGACAACCTTGATTCATTCTGAGGATACTTTGAGGTTCTTCTTTCTCCATTAGTGCTGTCGACAAAACAGTTAGTGTGCATATTGTGATTCCTCTCCAAACCATGGTATTACTAATCCAACTAAATTCCCCCTTTATAACTCTGTAATTCCTGAGAGAGAGTCGGGTGACTGAGTATAGATGAGCGTTTACTGGCCAGGTGCCCTTCCTGATGCCTACACAGAGCTCACAGCAGATTTTTTTTCCCTTTGCGTCTTAGGGCAAACATCTCAAGGATGAACTCTCAACGTTCCAAATGGGAGGCAAACATCTTCACCACTAGACGCACGGAACGCTGTTACCTTCACACCAAAGGTGATTCCTATTCTTCTACTTGCATTTTTTACGTGCTTTCGAACTGCTAGGTTGGCAGAAGCTGGGACAAGTAACGGGAGCTCACTCCGTTAAGCGGTGCTAGGGATTCGAATCGTCAAACTGCCGAGCTTTCTACTTGACAAGCTCAGCGTCTTAGCCACTGAGCCACCCTGTCCAATGATGAGGTAAAGAAAGTTTATCTCCTCACAAACATTTGTGTAGTGTTGAGAAAGTATTATTCACTTTATAAGTGATAAATGTAAACACTAGAGGAAGAAAATAACTGATAACTGATGATGGTAGATCATCATAGCGATGTT
The DNA here is from genome assembly GCF_009769535.1 of Thamnophis elegans. NCBI lineage: Eukaryota > Metazoa > Chordata > Lepidosauria > Squamata > Natricidae > Thamnophis > Thamnophis elegans. Next base: position 46,111,368 of record NC_045552.1, on the reverse strand, counting down.
AAGAATAAGAGTAATGGGTTATTTACCTTTTCCCACGACTGTTAAACCAGGCTGAGGCAGGTACAGTCTGACTTCTGGATCGCGGACCGAAGTCATCTGGTACATCAATCCTTTAAAGAAAACACCCTTCAAATAAAATATATAGTTCCTCCCACCTCTGCATTGTTAGAATTGAAGACATTTCTGCTCACACTGGCAAGGACTTCAATCTTACTTACTTTTTAGCCACAATGACTGGTATCTCTTGCGTTGGACTTCTGCAAACAGACAAGATTGTTATTACATATTAAAAAATGAAATCTACTTTGCGTTCAGAAGAACAGAGTCTCACTTTAAGAGTACATTCACTGTTTTGCGAATTAAAGTTATTTAATGGAACAGAATAACTTTACAAATGCATGCATTTGCTATCAAAACTGCAACTTTTCTAAGTTTCATTGTTTTGAGAATTAAAGTTATTTAATAGAATAGAATAACTTTACAAATGCATGCATGTTGCTATCAAAACTGGAACTTTTCTAAGTTTCATTGTTTTGTGAATTAAAGTTATTTACTGGAATAGAATAACTTTACGAATGCATGCATGTTGCTATCAAAACTGCAACTTTTCTAAGTTTCATTGTTTTGTGAATTAAAGTTATTTAATAGAATAGAATAACTTTACGAATTCATGTGTTGCTATCAAAACTGCAACTTTTCTAAGTTTCATTGTTTTGTGAATTAAAGTTATTTAATAGAATGGAATAACTTTACGAATGCATGCGTTGCTATAAAAATTGCAACTTTTTAAAGTTTCATTGTTTTGAGAATTAGTTATTTAATAGAATAGAATAACTTTATAAATGCATGCATTTGCTATCAAAACTGCAACTTTTCTAAATTTCATTATTTTGAGAATTAAAGTTATTTACTAGAATAGAATAACTTTACAAATGCATGCATGTTGCTATCAAAACTGCAACTTTTCTAAGTTTCATTGTTTTGTGAATTAAAGTTATTTAATACAATAGAATAACTTTACGAATGCATGCATGTTGCTATCAAAACTGCAACTTTTCTAAGTTTCACTGTTTTGTGGATTGAAGTTATTTAATAGAGTAGAAACACTTAACATCTTGCTATAAATACTGCAGCTTTTCCTTTCTAAATTCCTTGACCAGTTTTGCTATAGCTGATCTTCATTTCGCAAAATCTGTGCTCTTCTTTGTTGCTAATAACTTCCCTCAACGTGGAAGTCCCCTTGAGGATGGGCTCCAACTCAAGTCCGAAAGCTCGGAAGATAAAACCTTTGGTTCCGGTGACCGACCCAGATTGGATCCTGCAACTTCATCCCGGGACACATATATTGGCCGTCATTCTCAATATGGTTTTGTTTTTAAACCTACCCTCCACTTTTCTTTGCAGCTGAAAGGACGTAGGAACGTTCTCTGCCGGCTGATCGTCTCAAAACACTGCTGGCAGCTTCTGTCCTACAAAGCAAAGGATGAAAAAAGAGATAACATTCCAGATCATAACAACCCTGGGGTTTTATTCTGGCATCATTCCTAAGAGGTTCCTCCTCTTTTCCACGACCTAGTAACTTTTTACTTGCAGGTCATTTTTTTTCAAATGAAAGACTGTTCTGTCCAATTGCTCTTCAACTAGACTGAGAATAAGCCAAAGATTGGTTTAACGTTAGAAGATTGACTCTGCCTTTAAATCCCTTGGGAACAACAGCATCTGTTCAATAGGGATGTTCAAATGAGTTGTGGTGCATTAACTTAATGTCATCCTAGACTGAATTTCAACTGATTCAAGAAATCCATCCAGATTCCTGAAAAAAGTGTCGGGATGGGAAAGAAATTGGTGCCAAAAGGAAGAAAATGAAAAAAATAGAAATAAAATGGTCATCCCCCACTCATTTCCTCTCTAGCTCCACCCACTCTTTGATTCAGCTCCACCCCCAAGTGGTACCCAAGAGATTATCTGGTTCAATCCATATCTTCATCCATAAGTCATTAAGTTCATGCAGTAAAGCTCTCAAATTTTCCAGACTGAACTTTGTTTGTCTTTGATCATAATTGACAACTTGGGAAGAAAACGGCAGGGAAGGAAGGATGGAACGGTTGAAGACCATAACTCAACCGGAGGGATGGCACCTACTTTGTATGTAATAAAAAGACACCAAAAATGGAATCTCCAGATAGACTGGTGGACAATTCCTTGCATGTCGACAGTACTAAATTAGCTGGACCAAGGATATGATTCCTTAGGAAGTGGCATCCTCTGTTCCCAGCTGTGGAACTTCTGGATGCATTTATTATTAGATAAAAAGAGAAGGCTTGAGACCTCACTCAGAATCATGACATCTCTGATTTTCACATATGTAGATGACACTGTGATGTTACCTAGTTTGGTAATGAAACTTCTGAAAGAAAACTACCAAGCTAAGAGAATCCAAGGATCCATAATCCCCCTCCCTCTCCTCTCTATAAACCCTAGTCCCTTCTAACACTGATGATGTTACCTACTTGGGTAAAGAAATGTCTGCAAGAAAACCACCAAGCTCAGAGAATTTAAGCATCCCACATTGCTCCTTCTCTCTACAATTCTAACACTTCTAACACTGATGATGTTACCCACTTGGGTAAAGAGATGTCTGCAAGAAAACCATCAAGTTCAGAGCATGTGGCTTGGAGGTTAATAGATCTAGTTAATGTGCAAGTAGTCTGGGTATGAATCCCAGAAGGGCATGGCTAGCTGACGAGAGCTAAATAGCTTGAAATAGATCTACATTAGTCTTCTTTTATTTTTATTTTTCTGTAAAATATAAATTCAACACAAAAAAAACTGTCACAAAAGCGGCTGCCTGCGAAGGCTCCTAGATTGGGGCTGAAAGGCGAAAGCGGAAGCAGTGTGTTCCATCCCATAGTTGGGTAGACCAAGTTGCCCTGATAGACGGCTCTCACCATCAAAACCATCAAGCTCAGAGAACCTCAAGTTGCCCAGAATCAAGGTACCTCTTTTTCTGCTCCTCCGGAGAAACAGAGGGTTGTCCAGCTCCTGGCTGTGAGAGTTCACGCTTAACATTATAAGGAGCTCTGAAGCACAGATAAAAGAGAAGGTGTGTGAGAGAGATTTCTTTTTCCAATTACCAGTAAAGAAACACTTAGTTAGAGGTTGAAGGGATTTTTTAAAAGTTTTTTTTAAAATCAAAATATCAAATCAACATGTGAGCAGTGTGGCGCCTGAGTGTCATACGTTCTATTACAAACAAAGCTAATCAGATTAATCATAATCCTTACATTCAATCCACTTATTCCCTGTTTCCCCAAAAATAAGACCACCCCAGATAAATAAGCCCAGTCGGGCTTTTGAGCGCATGCGCTAAAATAAGCCCTCCCCAAAAAATAAGCCCTCCCTGAAAATATTGCAACGCAGCAGCAACCATGAGGTGACCACGCTCGCTGGCTCCTGCACCTCAAAAATAATAAGACCTCCCCGAAAATAAGACCAAGGGCTTATTTCGGGGGGAAGTGGTGAGTTTCAAAAATTTTTCGAACCTACTCTGTGGGTGTGGCCTCCTTTGTGGGAGTGGCTTGCCGGCCATGTGACCTGGTGGGAGTGGCTTGCCGGCCATGTGTTTTCTTTCTCTCTCTCTCTCTCTCTCTCTCTCTCTCTCTCTCTCTTTCCTTCTTTTTGTCTCTCTGTCCCTTTTTCCTTTTTTTCTTTCATCTCTCTCTCACTTTTTCTTTCTTTTTTTCTTTCTTTCTTTCTTCCTTTCTTTCTCTTTCTCTTTCTCTCTCTGTGTGAGTCTGTCTGTCTGTCTGTCCGTCTGTGTGTGTGTGTGTGTGTGTGTCAGTGGTGGGTTTCAAACTTTTTTGGAACCTCTTCTGTAGGTGTGGCCTGCTTTCCGGGTCCACTGGTGGAACCTCTTCTAACCAGTTCGGTAGATTTGACGAACCGGTTCTACCGAACTGGTGCGAACTGGTAGGAACCCACCTCTGTCGGGGGGGTCAAAAGAAAAGAAGTCCCTGTCTTATTTTCAGGGAAACATGGTATATTTCTAATAATAATGCATACTTCTATTAATGTATAATCTATCATTATTCAATTATTCCACATTTTCTCTTGTTATTACTTTCATTTTGTTATATAAAAAGTCTATGCTAACATTCCCCCTTTTCTGGTTTCTATCACTTATTCTAGCTTTTGATCATATCACCTTTTATTTTAAAAAAGATTTCCTTTTCTTTCTTCCCTAACTTCTAATCATGTCACCTACTTAAAAAGGGAGAAGGGAGAAGAGGGTGAGAGAGAGGAAAAAGTAACTCAGAACAACAATGAAGAAACATCCCTCCATGATCCTTTGACCACTTCAGTTGAAGGATGATTCTTATCTGTGCTTCCAGTTGGCACAGCCGCTGGCCCTACTACCTCTTTACTTTGAGATACTCACAGTTTTTTGTAATCCTCAGTGGACATCTTGGGCCCTTGGGAGGAGGGAGAGGTCTGGCTTGGGCTCTTGACACTGAAAAAAAAAGGAGGGGTACATCAAAAGATTCAATAAAGAGAGAGACTCGTACGCCCCAAAATTAAGCAGAGAGACAGGCTGTTTCAAAATCAGCTATTGGACTATCTGGAGTATTTTAATGTTATTGTTGTAAATAAGCATTTGTTGTTAGTTGCAAAGTTGTGTCCAACCCATCGCGACCCCATGGACAATGTTCCTCCAGGCCTTCCTGTCCTCTACCATCTTCTGGAGTCTATTTAAGCTCACGCCGACTGCTTCAGTGATTCCATCCAGCCACCTCATTCTCTGCCGTCCCCTTCTTCTTTTGCCCTCCATCTTTCTCAGCATCAGGCTCTTCTCCAGTGAGTCTTTCCTTCTCATTAGGTGGCCAAAGCATTTGAGTTCCATCTTCAGGATCTGGCCTTCTAAAGAGCAGTCAGGGTTGATCTCCTCTAGGACTGACTGGTTGGATGGCCTTGCAGTCCAAGGGAGTCGCAGGAGTCTTCTCCAGCACCAGAGTTCAAAGGCCTCCATTCTTTGGCGCTCAGCCTTCCTTATGGTCCAACTTTCACAGCCATCCATTGCAACTGGGAAAACCATAGCCTTGACTATATGCACTTTTGTTGGCAGGGTGATTTCTCTGCCTTTTAGTACGCTGTCCAGATTTGCTGTCTAAATGAGCATATTTCATTTTAAAAGCAGATTTTTTTGTTTCCCTTTGATGTAAGGAAACATGGGGTAGAAGGGCACATAAATAACAAGCTATGGTACTTTCCCATTGGAAAAGATTCCAAAATTCACGGCTCCCAACCTATAAGGATTTCAAAAGTCTTTGAAAATGTGGCTTTCTTTCCACAAAGGACAGTTTTCTTTTGGAATAGGATGAGAAATTTTGTCTGGGTATATACAGTATATCTTTTCCTTTTTAATCTTTTTTAATCCCCCTCTCTCTCACACACACTCTTTTTTTTCTTTTAAGTATGCACACTGCCCAGAGTCATTTGGAAAGCAGGCAGCTTCCCAAATCTAATGACATACAGAAATAACAAAACAAGATTTTCGACCGTGGCATCACAATGAAGCGGATTTTAATTTTCATTAATAAAGGAAACAAATTAAATGCATCCTGTTTGTTTATTTATGAGGATTTAAAGACTGTGCCATTCTAACTGGCTCTGGATGTTCTACATAATAAAAACCCAGAGCAATAAAATAAGGAACCAAATATGAGGAGCCCATTATCCAAACATACACAAAACACAATCAAATTGTACAAGGCAACCTCTTTGAGGGGATTTTGTCCAGAGGTGGGTTCCTATCAGGTCGCACCAGTTCAGAGTTAGAAGAGGTTCCACCAGTAGACCCGGAAAGCAGGCCACACCTACAGAAGAGGTTCCAAAATTTTTTGAAACCCACCACACACACACACACACACACACACACACACACACACACACACACTCACACATAGAAAGAGAAAGAACGGAAGAAAGAAAGAAAGAAAAAAGAAAGAAAAAGTGAGAGAGAGATGAAAGAAAAAAGGGGAAAAGGGACAGAGAGACAAAAGCAAGAGAGAGAGACAGAGAGGGAGAACACATGGCTGGCAAGCCACTCCCACTAGGTCACATGGCTGTCAAGCCACTCCCACAAAGGAGGCCACACCCACAGAGTAGGTTCGAATTTTTTTTGAAACCCACCACTGATTTTGTCCCACTTCAAGGCCTCTGGGGCTGATCCAGATGTGCCTTGTGGGACATCATCAGGGTGGGAGTTATACAGATTTCTGGTGGGGGGGATACTCTTCCAGATAGCGGGTGGCACAATCTACTTTCAGGGCCCCAATACATGATGCTGTTTAACTGAATTTTAATTAATTAAAGACAGAAATGTACTAAAGAACCAGAATGGGAGTGGCAAGCCACTAGATATCGCACATGGAGAAATACTTACAGTTCTTTGTGGGTTGAATGCATGTGCTAGCAAAAGAGAATTGGAGCTCTCACCAATTGCATCCAGTAATGGTATCATAGTAATCCAGCAAAAAATGTTGCAGATGATTAACTTTTTTTTTTGAACTATTACCATCTGGCAGACGGTACAGGACAATAAAAACAAAGACAAATAGGCTGAAAAACAGCTTCTACCCCAGAGCAGTAACTATACTGAATTCTACAGTATAGTGCAATATTAATGCAATATCAGGGGTTTTAATTCAATTGTATAGAATGTGAAGATGCATGTTTGTGTTTTAGTTTTATAGTTTTCTTATGTATAATGTACATTGAAGGTGGCATTTAATTTCTTTGTACAAGGTGAAATGACAATAAGGTAAAGTAAAGTAAAATAAAGTAAAGTAAAGTAAAGTAAAGTAAGGGAAGGGAAGGGAAGGGAAGGAGGAAAGGAAAGGAAAGGAAAGGAAAGGAAAGAAGGAAAGGAAAGGAAAGAAGGAAAGGAAAGGAAAGAAGGAAAGGAAAGGAAAACACCTCTGTTCCTCTTAGTACCAAGCTAACAAAGTTGAAGTTTGACTCTTAGGCCAACCTTTTCTGTGTCCCATTGGATGCTGTCTTGGAAGGAGATGACTTATCAATGGTCTTGGTGAAAACTCCCCTAGAAGAAAGAAAGAAATCCAGAAAATTCCTGGGTCAAATTTCATCAGGTGAATAGACTGGGACCTAGAGCAAAGCTTTGCAACCTGGAATAGTGCTGGTCAGTGCCTTCTTGTGGAACACTCCATTGCATTCCCTCATCCTACTTAGGTTTAGGTGGGTCGCTTTGATATTCTGCTGGGATTCTGTTATTGAGGACCCAAAAGGATCAGCGCTCACAGCAGGAATTCCAGATACTGAATGAAATGAATGATTCCCTCTTTTCTGTTTCAATTTAGAACCTAGAATAGGGTGAGAAAGAACCTTGGAGAGCCTCTAGTCCAGTGGTTCTCAACCTTCCCAATGGCGCGACCCTTTAATACAGTTCCTCATGTTGTGGTGACCCCCAACCATAAAATTGGTGTCTCAGTTCCTAAGACCATTGAAAATATGTGTTTTCTGATGGTCTTAGGCGACCCCTGTGAAAGGGTCGTTCGACCCCAAAGGGGTCCCGACCCACAGGTTGAGAACCACTGCTCTAGTCCAACCCCTTGCTCAAGCAGGAGACCTTAAACCAGGGGTCTCCAACTATGGCAACTTTAAGACTTGTGGACTTCAACTTCTAGAATTCCTCAGCCATCAAAGCAGAGACCCCCTGCCCATGTCTATTCTGAACAAATGGCTGTCCAGAGTCTTCTTGAAAACCTCCAGTGATAGAACACCACAACTTCTGGAGGTAAGCTTGCCTTCAGAAGTTGGGGGTGCCCCCATCACTGGAGGCTTTTAAGAAGAGACTAGACAGCCATTTGTCTGAAATGGTGCAGGACCTTGTGCTTGAGCAGGGGGTTGGACTAGAAGACTTCCAAGGTCCATTCTAATATTCTGTGTTCTACCATTCCACTGATTAATTGTTCTCACTCTCAGGAAATTTGTCCTTAGTTCTAGATTGTATCTCTCTTTGATGGTCTTCCACCCATTGCTTCTTGCCCTGCCCTCTGGTGCTTTGGAGATTAGGCTGGCCTCCTCTTCTCTGTGTCAGCCCCTCAAGTACTGCAAAACTGCTATCATATCACCCCTAGTCACCCCAAAGATGCTTTTTCAGGAGGCAACTGGTTTTTCTTTGAAAACGTTTCGCTTCTCATTCAGCTCTGGAGAACTGAAGAAGCTTCTTGGATGAGAAGCAAAACATCTTCAAAGAAAAACCAGAAGTCCAGTTGCCTCTTGAAAAAAACACCTTTGGGACACCCGTGACCTGGATGACTGAGAATCTCCATGGACAATCACCTCTAGTCCTTCTCTTTGTTGGACTAGACACATCTAGTTCTCTCAATTGTTCACTTTATGGGTTACCTTCCAGACTTCTTTATCATCCTTGCTGCTCTTCCCTACACTCTTTCTAGGGTCTAACATCTTTTTTGTATCCTGGTGACCAGAGCCAGATGCAGTATTCCAAGTGTGGACTCAACAGTGCAGTACAAAGTGGTACCATGACTTCATGTGAATTTGAAATTATAGCAACAGTAATAGCACTTAGACCAGTGGTTCTCAACCTTTTTTTGGCCATGCCCCACCTAAGCATCTATAAAATCCTGATGGCCCCCCCCCCCCCCCCGTGACATATAATTCTTACTTTACTCAAAAAGTGAACTCTACTCATGCGGAGGAAGCCTAAAAGGCCATTCACTTGGTTTAAACAAGGTTCAAATTGCCCCCATTAAAAATCAAATTGCCCCCCTCTGAGGCGTGGGTCCCATGTTAGGAACCACTGACTTAGACTTATATACCACTTCATAGGGCTTTTACAGCCCCCTCTAAGCAGTTTACAGAGTCAGCCTCTTGCCCCCAACAATCTGGATCCTCATTTTATCCACCTCAGAGGGACGGAAGGCTGAGTCAACCTTGAGCCTGCTGAGATTTGAACTGTCAAGTTGCAGGCAGCCAGCAGGCAGCAGAAGGAGCCTGCAGTACTACCCTCTCACCACTGCACCACCGTGGCTCGCCACCGCCACTGTTGCATCAACAGAGGGAAATTATCCCTCTGTTGATGCAACCGAGTACTGCAATTTCTTCTGACTCACCTGATGAGATACCCAGAAGATGATGTGGCAGTTGAAGAAGAACTAGATGGAAAAGAGAGAGACAAAAACGTTGAGCCGTTTAATCAGAGGTGACCCTGTGACTTTCTCAAGGACAGAAGCTAATCCAATCCTTCCCCGGTTATACAAGTGTATATCAGCATTTTCTTCTGAGCTCAAAATTCAAGGGATTAATCTATATACTGTAGAAGTGTCTTTTTTTTTTTTTTTAAAGGTAAGGTAAAGGTTCCCCTTGCACATATGTGCTAGTCGTTCCTGACTCTAGTGGGAGGTGCTCATCTCCGTTTCGAAGCCAAAGAGCCAGCACTGTCCATGATGACCACATGACTAAATGCTGAAGGTGCACGGAACGCTGTTACCTTCCCACCAAAGGTGGTTCCTATTTTTCTACTTGCATTTTTACATGTTTTCGAACTGTTAGGCTGGCAGAAGCTGGGACAAGGAACAGGAGCTCACTCTGTTACGCGGCACTAGGGATTCGAACCGCCTAACTGCCGAACTTCTGATCAACAAGCTCGGCATCTTAGCCACTGAGCCACCGCATACCTTCCCATTTATACCCCAAAAATGGGTATGATACAACAATTAAAATATAATGAAAAAAGTTTATACTCACTTTGGGGAAATATTTTTTTGTGCTGAAGGAGACTGTGGTTCTCTGTGGGAAGATGGCGCTGTACAAGATGCCCTGGAAGAAGACAGAAATTGTCAAAAATAAAGACACGATTGTTCTAGTTGGACAAGGCTGGACGAAGCACCTCAAATTTACAATGGATCTAGCACTGAGCTCTGAGCGAGATGACTTGTGCATGAAAGTATTTCCAGTCTGGTCTAGCGGTGAAGGCATCAGGCTTGAAACCAGGAGTCTGGGAGTTCTTCTAGGTTGAATCTCTCCTTGTTCAGTTTCCATCCATTATTCATCTTGCCTTGGAAGTGCCTTGGAAAATAGCTTGACCTCCTCATCTCTGTGGCAGCCCCTCAGATATTGGAAGACTGCTATCCTGTCTCCCCTGGTCCTTCTCTTCACTAGAATAGCCATGCCCAGTTCCTGCAACCACTCTTCATATGTTTTAGTCTCCAGTCCCATAATCATCTTGGTTTCCCTTCTCTTCACTCTTTCTAGCAATAGCACTTAGACTTATATACCAATTCACAGTGCTTTATAGCCCTAAGCGGTTTACAGAGTCAGTATACTTCCCCAACAATCTGGGTCCCATTTTATCAAACCTGTGTATGAGAAGCAGACACTGTTTGAGTGATGTTCTTTGAGCTCTCCTCAAACCAGAAGGACATGAGGACAGTATGGAGGTGTCCTCTGAGGTTCAGGTAGGTAAAAAGAAGCCATGTTTTTTCAAGGGAAGAAAATGTTCAGGAAACTGGAGCAAATATTAGTGCAGAGTTGCTTCCTACTCACAATGGACTGTGGTTCTGCTTCTCCTCAGAATCAGACCTCTGATGGATCCAACTCTTGTCCCCTTTCAGAGTTGTCCTTACTTTCATTTGGGTAATAATCCGTTTCCGGTCTTCCTCACTAGGTAGGATGACGCCATCTTAAAAAAAAAATATGGATCAAGAAGAAGTTGGAAGCCCCCAAAAGCAGAGAACCCAATGAGTATCAGATAAACTTAGAAAGCTTGGACTGCAAAGTTGTCTTGAGGACCTCGTCGTTCTACACAGTCTGGTTTTGACCAGATTATTCAGGAGGAAAAGTAGCTTTAAAGATCTCAAGGTTGCTTTTTGGAAAAAGTGAAACATCACTGGGATAAGTGCTGGATTCACATCCATCAACAACTTTCAGCCAGTGGTGAAATTTGATTTTTTTTACTACCGGTTCTGTGAGCGTGGTTTGGTGGGCGTGGTGTGGCTTGGTGGGTGTGGCTTAGTGGGCGTGGCAGGGGAAGGATGCTGCAAAATCTCCATTCCCACCCCACTCTGGGGCCAGCCAGAGGTGGCATTTGCCGGTTCTCCAAACTACTCAAAATTTTCTGCAACTACTCAAAAATTCCACTACTGGTTCTCCAGAACCTGTCAGAACCTGCTGAATTTCACCCCTGCTTTCAGCCTATCTCAGAAGGTCTCAACAAATAAACACAATTGGAAGACATTACAATTGTTAACTGAGAAAGAGCTCCTAATTTGTCTCAGGCGTAATTTGTACCTGCACAACCATTTAAATCCTACATAATTTAAATCCTTAATTGTTCTACGTATCTGATGCCATCAGCTGTAGCTCATAAAAGCTTATGGGTTTTAATAAAATGTGTTAATCTTATAAAGCTTTACTAGACTCCTCCTGACTCATCTCTATTTGTTTTGTCTGATTTCTGGATTTTTTAAATAAGTAATCAAGTTGTGTTGTCATTTACAGTTAACCCCGTAGCATAACTCCAAGGTATCTCCGTATTTCAGGTTTAGTTTATACAAATTTGGGATTAAGCATCCCATAATGTTCATTTACCTTTCATGGCGCCAAGAGACAGCATGATTCACACTGGCTTCCTCACGGTGCAGTTTCCAGCGTTTGACACAAAAATGTAACTAGGACAGAAGAAACGAAAACCAGATTATTCCTGTAAAATGCAGCAGAAAGCAAATAGATGCTCCTCAGCCTTCCCTTGATGTTCCAAGAAAGCCGTACTCACAACACACACCTGTTCTGGAAACTAGGATATCTATAGGTTAGGGGGAAAAGTCAGAATGGTCTCTACCCTCAAAGCTACACTATAGGGCACTGCACACCAGAACAACTAGACATAGGGACAGTCCCCCCCCCCCAATGCCAAATAATTGCCATGAAAATGTCAAACTATTTACTAAGACTGTATTACTATTCTTCTTCTCATCTTTCCTATTAACTATCTCCTTTTCTGCTTATGACTATAACTTTGTGGCTTGTATCTTTATGATTTATATTATTTTATTTCGTTTCCTAGTATGATTTGTGTTGATTGCTTATTTAGTATCCTAGGACTATCACTGTTGTATCTTATGATTTATGATGAATGTCTTTTTATGATGACTATGATCATGATTTATCACTTATAGCTTTTATGTACAATGGAAGCTTATGCACTGAAGACAAATTCCTTGTGTATCCAATCACACTTGGCCAATAAAGAATTCTATTCTATTCTGTTCTGTTCTGTTCTGTTCCTGTTCTGTTCTGTTCTGTTCTGTTCTAGTCTAATCTAGTCTAGTCTAGTCTAGTCTAGTCTATTCCCTATTCTATTCTATTCTATATGCATCAAAGACAAATTCCTTGTGTGTCCAATCACACTTGGCCAATAAAGAATTCTATTCTGTTCTGTTCTGTTCTAGTCTAGTCTAGTCTAGTCTAGTCTATTCCCTATTCTATTCTATTCTATTCTATTCTATATGCATCAAAGACAAATTCCTTGTGTGTCCAATCACACAATTCTATTCTGTTCTATTCTTATTTTATTCTATTCTATTCTTGTTCTATTCTAATTCTAATTCTAATTCTAATCTATTTTATCCTATTCTATTCTATGCTATTCTAGTCTGGGTACCACATAAAAAAGTGGGTAGAGGTTTGATTGTTCCACTGTGGTTACCATCCTGATTTTTAAATAACATTCTGCAGATATCTCTCTATGGCAGGGGTCCCCAACCCCCAAATTGTGGACTGCCACTGGTTAATGGCATGCCAGCAATCAGTCCACGCAAATAAGCAAAGCCTCAGGCAGCATGCAAAACCACGCCCCCCCGATCCACGGAAAAAACCTCTGTCCATGGGACCCACTGCACTCTGAGATTAATATCCCACAGTTAAGGTTACTTAATTTTGAATATAATTTTATTGAAAGTTTTAAAACCAGAGGTAAAACCATAATCTAAACCAAATGAGAGAGGGAGAGGGAGAGGGAGGGAGGGAGAGAGGAAGGGAGACGAAAGTGCAAGAAAGAAAAACTAAGAGAAAAGTAGAAAAAAAGAGACAAGATACAAAGAGGTAACTTTTAAAACATCCTTAAAGATCCATCTCATTCTAGGCACCCTATTTTTTTAACTATTACCATCTGGCAGACGGTACAGGAGAATAAAAACAAGGAGAAATAGGCTGAAAAACAGCTTCAATGCCAGAACAGTAACTATATTGAATTCTACTGTATAGTGCAATATTAATGCAATATCAGGGGTTTTCAATTCAATTGTATGGAATGTGAAGGATGTGTGTTATCGTTTTATTTTTTATGTATAATATACACTGAAGATGGCATTTAATTTCGTTGTACGATGTGCAATGACAATAAAGTGAACTAAACTATCTTCCATTTTTCTTTATGGCACTTATTAGCAGAATTATAAATTCTCTAAGGTTGATCATGACTGTTTTTTCTTTATCTATCCTTTCTAAATAATCCAGACTGTAATGGATGCTTTTCCACAGTTTATGCATTTAAAAAAGTCCATAAGGTGCTGGAGTTCATTTTACATAAACTGAGAGAACAGGCAGAAGTGACCAATGAAGTTCGGAGCTCATTTGAGCTGGGATTTGAACGCAGCTCTTTGCAATCTTTAGCCTGCCATTCACAGCCAGGATGGGCCACATTTTGTTAATGGAAGCCAAACAGTTGGTGGACAAATATGGGAAAGGGGGAATCAAGATTAGCCCTGGAGCAGAGCAATTACACAATGCTCTTTTATGAAGGAGCTAAGATTTCCAAGAGGGATTGGTGCTTTCAGGGATTTCGACTTTTGATCTCTTGTTTTTTTTTTTTTTTTTGAAGTGTACTAAGTCAAGTGTACTGAGCTATGTGGTAACTCAGTGGCTAAGACACTGAGTTTGATGATTGGAAAGGTCAGCAGTTTGGCGGTTCGAATCCCTAGCACCGCGTAACGGAGTGAGCTCCCATTCCTTGTCCCAGCTTCTGCCAACCTAGCAGTTCGAAAGCACGTAAAAAATGCAAGTAGGAAAATAGGAACCACCTTTGGTGGGAAGGTCACAGCGTTCTGCGCACCTTTAGCATTTAGTCATGCCGGCCACATGACCACGGAGACGTCCTCGGACAGCGCTGGCTCTTCAGCTTTGAAACTGAGATGAGCACCGCCCCCTAGAGTCAGGAACGACTAGAACATGGTTGTTCAATCTCTTCTTAAAGACTTCCAGCGTTTGAGCATTCAGAACCTCTGGAGACAAGTCTTTCCACTGGTTCATTGTTCTCACTGTCAGGAAATTTCTCCTTAGTTCTAAGTTGCTTCTCTCTTTGATTAGTTTCCACCCATTGTTTCTTGTCCTGCCTTCAGGTACTTTGGAGAATAGCTTGACTCCGTTCTTTGGGGCAGCCCCTGAGATATTGGAACATTGCTATCATGCCATCACTGCTATCATTTCTTTTCATTAAACTAGACATACCCAATTCCAGCCACTGTTCTTCATATGTTTTATCCTCTAGTCCCCTAATCATCTTTGTTGCTCTTTTCTGCACTCTTTCTAGAGTCTCAACATCTTTTTTACATCGTGGTGACCAAAACCGAGTGCAGTATTCCAAGTGTGGCCTTACCAAGGCATCATAAAGTGGCATTAACACTTCACGTGATCTTGATTCTATCCCTCTGTTTATGCAGCCTAGAACTGTGTTGGCTTATTGGCAGCGACAACGCACTGCGATCTCATATGTAAGTGATTGTCCACTAGGACTCCAAGATCCCTCTCACAGCTACTACTATTGAGCGAGGTACCACCTATACAGGTACCTGTGCATTTGATGTGGTAGGAGGAAACTGTCACTAAAGAGCCGGGTTGAGATTTGCAGCGTGATTCATGTTCATAAAAAGCTGAGCATTGGCAAGAATTGCTTGTTGTTGCCCAAAGCCATAGCTGAAGCAAACAGCCGACATGCCCGGCTTTGCATAATTCTGCCAAGCCAGAAATTCAAGTGCAGCCTGAATGTTTGAGATGAGCTTTTTCCAAGTTCAAATGAGAGCTGGGTGGAGACAGTTGAGAGGAAAAACTTGACTCTTCAGTGTCTCACTGAAGGTGTTGTAAATCTAGATCTACAGTTGGATAAAGGGGAGTTTGCTCACGGCTGCATCAAGTTGTGGAGCAGAGAACACCTCTGATCAACAAGCAACAAAAATATTCTCGTATAAGAACGGGGGACATTCTGGCTGGATTCACCTGTCATGCTGAACCACAGCACGCTAAGATTGTGCTTGATTGAAGTGGAGGCTGAACTCAGCTGTTGTGGCTGATAACCCACCATTCATGGCTTACAAATCCAACCAACTGTGGTTTGTTGTTCAAAGAAACTACACTTTAATGCGTTGTGAATGGTTCCACCACAAAACCACGTTCGACTAAAGGGCGCTCGACGAAACCGCGTAGCTGACGTCATCACAGCGCGACAACAGCGTGGAGAAAATAGCACGCTGTAAACGCTAAACCTAAAATTAACCCCTAAACCTAAACCTAACCCCCCTAAACCTAATCCTAATCCTAACCCTAAACCTAAACCTAACCCTTAACCTAACCCTAACCCTAACCCTAACCCTAACCCTAACCCTAACCCTAACCCTTAACCTAACGCTAAACCTAATCCTAACCCTTAACCTAACCCTAAACCTAACCCTAACCCTTAACCTAACCCTAACCCTAACCCTTAACCTAACCCTAACCCTAACCCTAACCCTAACCCTAAACCTAAACCTAAACCTAAACCTAAACCTAAACCTAAACCTAAACCTAACCCTTACCTTAACTTGAATCGGCTTGCTTTCAAAGCGCTATTTAAAGCGCCCTTCTTTCTCCGCGCTCGCTGTTGTCGCCCTGTTGATGACATCAGCGACGCGGTTTAATCGGGCGCACTTTAGTCGAGCGCGGTTTTGTCGTGCCACGGTTGTGAATCCATCGCTATGTTCCACTTCTTATGATTGCAGATGACTTTTTCATGGTTACTTAAGTAAACATGAGTCATTTATGAATATTCACCAATCTAGGTTTTTTTCCTCCTCTAAGTATTCCTGCATACCTAAGAATTCCAAATTATTGGGAGGGGAGGGAAGGAGAGGGGAGGAAGGGGAGGGGAGGGGGGAAGGAAGGAAGGAAGGATAAAAGGGAAGGGAGGAGAGGAAGGAAGGAGAAAAGGGATGGGAGGGGAGGGAGGGAAGAAGAAAGGAAGTATAAAAGGGAGGGGATAGGAAGGAGGGAGGGAGGGAGGGAGGGAGGGAGGGAGGAAGGAAGGAAGGAAGGAAGGAAGGAAGGAAGGAAGGAAGGAAGGAAGGAAGGTGCAATTGGAGAATCCTGTTCAGTGTTCTTGAAAAATAAAATAGTAGACATTGGCACAATTGTTGACCTAACAACAGGAAAAAGGAATGGGAATGACCATGCTGAGAAGCAACATGTCTACTTAATTTCTCTTACTGGGAACATTCAGTTCTCCTTTTTTGCTACAAAGCTTCCATGGACCTACAGAAGAAGGACTTACAACCTGTTCTCATCTTGCTTTCATTATTGAAAGCATCGGACCTACAGCATGATGGTCCCAGCAGAGAAATAGAAAGGATTTGAGTCAGAGGTGGATTCCTACCAGTTCCACCCGGTTCCGCCAAACCAGTACTGGTATGGCAGCCTGGGTCACTAGAACTGGCAGCGACCCAGGCCTGCCACTTCCCCGAACCAGTTCCCCGGTTGCCGCCATTACTATCTTGTTTTTAATTGAACTGTGCATGCACACACAGCGCGCGTAAAAGCAAATCGGCGGTAAAACTGGCCAGAACCCACCTCTGATCCGAGTTATATTCAAATGATATAATATGGGAAAGGGGAGGGGACTAAAGGCACCCCTGTCTGCAGACTTCTGGGAGAGAAGGCATGGGGACCAATGAGCAGAGAACCATCAAGAGAAAAGGGCAGCTTCCAGTAGACTGGTCCACCCTGGACCATGGATGGGAAGCGCAAGGAGTAGAGGAACAACCAATCAAATCTCACTGTGGCTGTAATCCAGACAGAGCGTCGACCAGATTTCCTGCCCTCTCCCTGCAATCCAGAGTGGACTTTCTGAAGTTGGCTTAAGAAACAGCTGGAAGCCCCATGGACAGAGGTCGGCAACCTTAAAGACTCAAAGAGCCACAAAGGTCCTCACCAGAAGTCCCCCATTCAATTCTGAAGCTGACCAGAAGTCCGGTTCTCCCACCACACAGTCTCTTCCTAGCATGTCGTCCTTTTCCCCCTACCTGTCCTAATCGAAAGCCCTATCGATTGTGTGGCTGACGGGCAACAGGGAGCCGCAGCAGAGGGATGAAAGAGCCACATGCGGCTCCAGAGCCGCAGGTTGCTGATTCCTGCCCGTGGAAGACAAGCAGCTTTGGGCGCAGCTCAGAGTTAGTCTTAGGGGCCTTCCAAATGCCACTCTTCCTGGAGAACCCTTTGAAGGGTGTGCCCAGACAAGCTCCATTTTTTGGCATTTCGTACTCCACTGTTGTGGGAACACACACACATTTCAGAGAACTGGGTGGGGACAGAAACCACGCCGAATGGTAAAAAGAGACAGCTCGGAATCCAGGGGAGTGCTTGCGAGCTGAAAAGGAACTTCTTTTTCCTGCTGACGTGTTTGTCAGTGCCGCTTTTGGGGTAACTAAGATGTCACGTAAAGCCCAGAAGATGCCGTTGTGATAAGGAAGCAGGCTGACACAAATGTACAAGAAAAGAAGAACAACAGAGTTGGAAGGGACCTTGGGGGTCTTTTGAGTCCAACCCCTTGCTCAAGCAAAAGCGCTCAGCGACTCCATTAAAAAATAATAATTAATTCTTTCATTGTAGAATGTTGCTATCAATGACTCCAGAAATGGAATGAGATAGGACTCATATTAACCTGTACTTTAACACACATTAGGACAGCAGCCCCCAATTTGGGGGGCACCAGGAACCAGTTCTGTGGAAAGAGGTTTTTCAGTGGACCAGAGGGGGCATGGTTTCATGTGCTGTATGTGTTTTGACTTCAGCTTCCCCAAAAAGCAGGAGGCAGAGTCCTGGTCCCTTCAAAACCCCTTTTATTAAACGAAGGTGAATTCCTCTCATTCCCATTCAGCAAAGGCCTGGCAAACAGTCTTTCAAAGGAATATTTAGGGCTACAGACCTTATCTATCTTTTGCCATGTAAATATTTTCCAAATGAGGTGCTGTGCAAGGAAAGACTGGGCACAGAGTCCCTGAGATTCACGGACAGATCTTCACACTCCTGAAATGAATCTAACGAACAAACGAATTGCGTCCTGCAAAAGCCCACTCCCCTTTTGCTCCTCTTTTATTTCCTATGGGCGGGGGGCAATTACCTTCCACCTGTGACTTTACTCCCAAGTCGACCCTGATTTCTGGATAGTTCTTTTCTTCTGGCAGCTCTGCGCATGCGCACAATGGGAACAGGCTCCAGATGTTCCTCTGCCTCACAGTTGTCTAGCTCCATAGGGACCTGATCACTGCCGGACAGCCTCGGCCCAGTCTCTGCCTCTGACGCAGAGCCCTCGTCTGAGCCTTCCCTAGCCTCCAGGACTGGCCCAGGCTCCTCTCCAACCTCCTCAATGTCCGACTCTGCTGCCAGCTCTGCTGACTACTAGCGGGCCACAAAAGCCTGCATCCCACGGATGGGGCTTCGCTTGTTTGCGTGGCCCTGTTTTTGGCATAACGTGGCCCAGTGCTGGTACATGGATCAGGGTGGTTGGAGACCCCTGCATTAGGATACCTAAACCCTCCACTCACAAATTCAGGGTTGTCTTCCCCACGTTGGCATGAAATCATCTAGTTCTAATTCACTTACCGCCCGCATCTCTGGTAATGAAATACTTCCAACCCTGTCGAAGATCTCATTAAAACTGGATCTGCCCACTCATTTCTCCTCTTGGCTTCCATTCCTGTTTTTGAGCTGGGAAATGTCAACAAAGGACATTTTTCCCCCCTCTCTCAAGCTGCTGAATCAGGAGCAGAAAGTTCTAACACCCCCCTCCCCTCCAATCATTGCTCAGGGACTTTGTTGACTGCAGGCAATTCACCTGCTAATCTTCACCAACTCCCACTCAGAGCTGCAAGTAAGTAGATCTAACAACTACTAACATCCGCAAACCAGCATAGCAAGAAAAGTTTTGATTATTTTTTTTTCCAGAGAAAGGGTTAGATTTTTATCCAGGCTAAGGTAGCATTTGGTGGATACTTGGGCAGGAAATTATCAGGAAATCCCAACAAATGAAGGCTAAATTGGGAGGGTGAAAAAACAAACCCCTGCAGCAAGGCAATCTGTATTGGGGACAAAAAAAAATCCTACATGAATGTTTTTTTGTAGTCATCAAGTCCCGAGTTCAAGAGGATCTGGGGATAGGTTTGCATGGAAGTGCCAATGGGAGCTTTTGAAGCAGGAGCCTGGGTCAACAGGCAGTAAAATACATGGGGCAGCCCTTGAAGAGCATTCGGAGACTTCAGCTTGTCCAGAATGCAGCCGCGCGAGCAATTGTGGGTGCACCTCGGTACACCCACGTCACACCTATCCTCCGTGAGCTGCACTGGCTGCCTATTGGTTTTCGGATACGCTTCAAGGTGCTAGTCATCACTTATAAAGCCCTTCATGGTATTGGACCTGGGTACTTGAGAGATCGCCTGCTGCCAATTACCTCCAACAGACCTATTAGATCCCACAGATTAGGCCTCCTCCGAATTCCATCTACCGGCCAATGCCGATTGGCTACCACCCGGAGGAGAGCCTTCTCTGTGGCTGCTCCAACCCTCTGGAATGAGCTTCCCATGGAGATTCGGACCCTCACCACCCTTCAGGCTTTCCACAAAGCCCTTAAAACCTGGCTGTTCCAACAGGCCTGGGGCTGACAAGTTCCCCGTCCCCGCTCGAATTGTATGTTTGTTGACTGTTTTTAAATTGTTGTAGTTGTTTATCCGTTGTTGTCCTCCTGTTTGTATCCCCCCCTCCTTATTTTGGTTTGTGAGCCACCCTGAGTCCCTCTGGGAATAGGGCGGCATAGAAATGCAATAAATCAAATCAAATCAAATTTCTTGAACATTATGACAGACAGAGCAGAGATGAGCAACTAAAACTATTGAATGGCCCGGAAACGAAAACATATGAAAGGTTGCAGGAACTGGATATAGCTAGTCGAGAGAAAAGAAGGAACTAGGGGTGACATGATAGGGAAAGAAGGAACTAGGGGTGACACAAATATTTCAGTATTTGTGGGGCTGCCACATAGGAGGTCAGCTTATTTTCCAAAGCACCAGAAGGCAAGACAAAGAAGCAATGAATGGAAACTAATCAAGGAGAGAAGCAACCTGGAATTAAGGAGAAACTTCCTAACAGTGAGGACAATTAACCAGTGGAACTGATTGCCTCCAGAAGTTGTGGATGCTCCATCACTGGAGGTTTTTAAGAGACTGGCACTTGTCTGAAATGATGTAGCAGGATCTCCTGCTTGAGCAAGGGGTTGGATTAGAAGACCTCCAAAGTCCCTCTGACACATACCCTATGCGAGTCTTCAGTTCCCAGAATTTCTAGACACATCAGTAATCTCCCAAACAACTCCACCTCTGAACATCCTATCATTCAATGCTAATTGCAAATTTCCATAGATTAAGAGGCACCAGCAGGTTGGAGATCCACTCCCGGTGTGAAAAGCAATGTTGCAAAATGCATAGAAACCCCGAGAATATTCCAAAATACCTGAACTGCAGAAGGAAACGCCTACTCAGCAACCTTCCACAAAAATACAAACCCTACCCCAAATATATTCAAAACAGCAAGTAAGCCTTCTGGAAAATCAGCCCTAATTTTCTGCCTTTTCTTTGGAAGCGGAGTTTGAAAATTTGGAAATTACAGGGTGTTGAATGTACTTTCTTCCCGGAGGGATCAATCTTTCTTCTTTGAACAAAAACACGGTGTCAAACTAGCAGTTGGGATTTGAGAACAGCTTGCTTGCTTTCAACTCAAGCTGCAAACCTGTGGCCTTGAATTCCAGCATTCAATATCTGTTTTGCAGCTCGAATTAAATGTCGACCCAGTTGCTTTTTAACATCAAGGGATGGGTTTTTCTTACTTCCAAGGGGGCCATCTCTATCTACTTGAACATTTCATCATCCGGTTTCTGCAGAACAGAACAGAAGTCACAGAGTTGGAAGGGACCTTGGAGGCCTAGTCCAACCCCCTGTTCAAGCAGGAGACCCTATATCCATTTCAGACAAGTGGCTGTCCAGTCTCTTCTTAAAGCCTCCAGTGATGGAGCAGCCATAACTTCTGGAGGCTACTTCCATTCCACTGGTTAATTGTCCTCACTGTCAGAAAAATTCTCCTTAGTTCTAAGTTAGATGTTTCCTTGATTCGTTTCTATCCATTGTTTCTTATCATGCCTTCTGGTGCTTTGGAGAATAGGTTGATACACACACACCTCTTCTTTGTGGCAGCCCCTCAAATATTGGAATATTGCTATCATGTCACTCCTAGTCCTTCGTTTCACTTCTTTAAAGCTCGCTTCACCTTTCAATACTACAAATAGAATGAGAACCCTTGGTATATCCTCAAGTCATTGCAGCTTTTGAACGTTGAGAATCCATTGATTTTCTTGGCTATCCCTCAATGCTTATACTGTTATTCCATAACACAAGGTTGGAAATACTGGCAATAAAGCCAAGATTAAAATGTCAGTTGGAGTGTGCTATGCGGAAAAAAAACGAGGCATCTTAATGAGAACGTGTGTTGATTGCACACAGGGACATACAATATATGCATATATATAGGGTGCTCCTTTTTAGTGGGTGTAAGAAAGTCCTCCCAATTAATAAAGATTCGATTTTTCTTCTTCTAATTAAGATTCTTATCTCCAGGTGCAGCATTCCAGCCTTTGGCATCCAGGTAGGTTTCCCAACTAATGACTTTCTTCTCGCCCAATCCAGCCAACCCTCTCTCTGCCAAAATAAAAGTCATGTGGCCAGTGATGGCAAGGCCATGCTATAGTAATAGCAATAGCAGTTAGACTTATATACTGCTTCATAGGTCTTTCAGCCCTCTCTAAGCGGTTTACAGAGTCAGCATATTGCCCCCAACAACAATCCGGGTCCTCATTTTACCCACCTCGGAAGGATGGAAGGCTGAGTCAATCCTGAGCCGGTGAGATTTGAACAGCCGAACTGCAGAACTGCAGTCAGCTGAAGTAACCTGCAGTGCTGCATTTAACCACTGCGCCACCTCTGCTCCTGAAGGAGGCTAGTGACTATGAAAGTCACTAGCAGAAGATGGTCTCTAAAAGATTACCCTTCATCCAATTTACGAAAAGATGGTTGTATTGGTTTGTTGACAATTTGATCCTGTTGCTTGAAATAATTCCACGTATTCCACGTAATAATTCCAGGAAGAAATGGGTAGGATGTTTCCCAACCTTGGCAACTTTAAGATGTGTGAACTTCAGCTCCTAGAATTCTCCAGCCAGCATGCTGAAGACCATCATCTTGCAATTCCAAGGTTGAGAAACAGTGGTCTACATGAACAATGATTTTGAGGAGTAGGATGGAAGCAACAGTCCCGGAAAGACAGAAGGTTCAGTTTCTAAGAGGATTGTAGCTGTTTTACAACTGGTACATTTCCTGCCTGTGCTAACACCTCCTGATGTGCCTCACCCCACTACTGCTAAGAGCAATTATTGTTGTTACTTACAATTAATTCTAAATTGTTATTCAACAGATTCTTCTACTGCATAAGGAAGGAGGCCCTGTGGCTGCCTCAACCTGCACAGCAGGTTGAAGAAGTTTGTCTACCGGTGGATCATCAGAATGTCTCTGCATTTATTCAAAAATTTATTAAGAGGAGATATACCTCGTTGTTGTTGTTTCATTTTACTCAGTTTAAATTTCTATATCAGTGAGGTGATTTTCAGATTACATCACACTTATAGTTCGGGTAACCAGTTTATTAGAAATAAGCTCCTGTACTCTTAACGGCTGATTTACCTTACAAGCTGATTGACAATAAAGTAATCAAATCAAATCTTTATTACGGTCATAGATCAGCATAAGGAGGGTGGGGAAATCCAAGTTAACAAGGCATAGCCATTGTGTTACGTAACATACTTTGGGCCAAGAAATAAGATATGCTAAGGTCTAATGTGAGGCATGGTTTCTACAACTCAATGGACTCTAGCAATAGCACTTAGACTTATATGCCACTTCACAGTGCTTTTACAGCCCTCTCTAAGCAGTTTACAGAGTCAGCCTCTTACCCCCAACAATCTGGGTCCTCATTTTACCCACCTTGGAAGGATGGAAGGCTGAGTCAACCTTGAGCTTGGTGAGGATTGAACTGCTGGCAGTCAGCAGAATTAGCCTGCAATACTACATTCTAATCATTGTGTCATCACAGCTCTTATTACTCTTATGAGGGAGGGAGGGAGGGAGGGAGGAAGGGAGGGGGGAGGAAGGGCAATAGCACTTAGATTTATATACCACTTCACAGTGCTTTTACAGCCCTCTCTAAGCAGTTTACAGAGTCAGCCTCTTACCCCCAACAATCTGGGTCCTCATTTTACCCACCTTGGAAGGATGGAAGGCTGAGTCAACCTTGAGCTTGGTGAGGATTGAACTGCTGGCAGTCAGCAGAATTAGCCTGCAATACTACATTCTAATCATTGTGTCATCACAGCTCTTATTACTCTTATGAGGGAGGGAGGGAGGGAGGGAGGGAGGGAGGAAGGGAGGGGGGAGGAAGGGCAATAGCACTTAGATTTATATACCACTTCACAGTGCTTTTACAGCTCTCTCTAAGCAGTTTACAGAGTCAGCCTATTGCCCCAACAATCTGGGTCCTCATTTGACCAACCTTGGAAGGATGGAAGGGTGAGTCAATCTGGAGCTTGGTGAGGATTGAACTGCTGGCAGTCAGCAGAATTAGCCTGCAATACTACATTCTAATCATTGTGTCATCATAGCTCTTATTACTCTTATTAGGGAGGGAGGGAGGGAGGGAGGGAGGGAGGGGGGAAGGAAGGAAGGGCAATAGCACTTAGATTTATATACCACTTCACAGTGCTTTTACAGCTCTTTCTAAGCAGTTTACAGAGTCAGCCTATTGCCCCAACAATTTGGGTCCTCATTTGACCAACCTTGGAAGGACGGAAGGGTGAGTCAATCTGGAGCTTGGTGAGGATTGAACTGCTGCAATGGGCAGAGTTAGCCTGCAATACTGCATTCTAACCACTGGAAGGGAGGGAAGGAAGGAAGGCAGGCAGGAAGGAGTTAGACTTATAGACCACTTCACAGTGCTTTACAGTCCTCTCTAAGTGGTTTACAGAGTCAGCATTTTGCCCCCAAACAATCTGGGTCCTCATTTTATCCACCTCGGAAGGATGGCAGGCTGAGTCAACCTTGAGCCTGGTGAGATTTGAACTGCCAAATTGTAGGCAACCAGCAATCAGCAGAATTAGCCTGCAATACTACATTCTAATCATTGTGTCATCATAGCTCTTATTACTCTTATTAGGGAGGGAGGGAGGGAGGGAGGGGGGAAGGAAGGAAGGGCAATAGCACTTAGATTTATATACCACTTCACAGTGCTTTTACAGCTCTTTCTAAGCAGTTTACAGAGTCAGCCTATTGGCCCCAACAATCTGGGTCCTCATTTTACCCACCTTGGAAGGATGGAAGGCTGAGTCAACCTTGAGCTTGGTGAGGATTGAACTGCTGGCAGTCAGCAGAATTAGCCTGCAATACTACATTCTAATCATTGTGCCATCACAGCTCTTATTACTCTTATTAGGGAGGGAGGGAGGGAGGGAGGGAGGGAGGGAGGGAGGGAGGGAGGGAGGAAGGAAGGAAGGAAGGAAAATAGCACTTAGACTTATATACCACTTCACAGTGCTTTTACAGCTCTCTCTAAGCGGTTTTCAGAGTCAGCATATTGCCCCCAACAATTTGGGTCCTCATTTTACCCACCTCGGAAACCAAAGCAGTTGAATGTATTAACAAAAAGTAATCCATGGTACCTCAATTATTCCCAAAGATGCACCAAATAGTCAGCCAACCAGGAATGAGGTTTAACTCATCACCTATTTTCCCCCAAGGATGATAGCAATAGCCATAGCACTTAGACTTATATATCGCTTCATAGTGCTTTTACAGCCCTCTCTAAGCGGTTTATGGAGTCAGCCGATTGCCCTCAGCAATCTGGGTCCTCATTTGACCCACCTCGGAAGGATGGAAGGCTGAGTCAACCTTGAGCCAGTGAGATTCAAACTGCCGAACTGCAGCTAGCAGCCAGCTGAAGTAGCCGGCAGTGCTGCACTCTAACCATTGCACCACCTCGGCTCTAAATACTATAAATACGGCACCCCTTTTTCGCTTTGTGTAGCATGTCAGGATCCATGAGAAATAATTGCACATGATTGAGAACAAGGATGGGTAGAAGGCAAGGGTTCCATTCCAGGGAAGACTATCTCCGCTACCACATATCTGCTCAGTGATTCACATTTCATTCCAAGAAGTCTTTTGAAGGGATGAAGACCTGAACGTAGCACAGTGCTTGGGGGGAAAAAAGTCTGCTTTAAAGAGCTACAGACAGAGGAAACATTCATGCTTTCATTCACTCTGGAGCGCCCTTTTGAAATGGATTAAAAAATATTGCACCACCCAAATAAACAGTAGTTATTATTTTAGGATCAGTATTTAATTAAATCAGTATTTAACCATAGTAAGAACACACCTGGAATGCTGCAACCAATTTTGGTCACCATGCTATCAAAAAAGATGTTGAGACCTTGGAAAAAGGTCTCGTCGAGCGCGCTTTAGTCCACCGCGGTTTTGTGGTGGAACCAACCAATGGAACAGCTTGCCTCCAGACACCATGGATGTTCCATCACTGGAGGTTTTTAAGAAGAAACTAGACAGCCATTTATCTGAAATAGTATAGGTTCTCCTGCTTAAGCAGGGGCTGGAGTAGAAGACCTCCAAGGTCCCTTCCAGCTCTGTTCTATTCTATTCTATGTAGAGAAAAACAGTGCAAAGGATTACAAGGTTTCAGATATCCCATCCAACCAATTTCATTGCATTTAACTACAATGACAATAAAGATTATACTTATCTTTAAACTAGATATGTTTGTTTACCTAGATTGAGGGATTGGCTCTATTACAAATGTTAAATTCATGTTCGATTATAAGGCATTTAGTATTATTTTTGACTTTATATATAGACTCTAGACTGGACTACTGCAACGTGCTCTACATGGGGCAGCCCTTGAAGAGCATTCGGCGACTCCAGCTTGTCCAGAATGCAGCCGCGCAAGCGATTGTGGGTGCACCTCGGTTCACCCACGTAACACCTATCCTCCATGAGCTGCACTGGCTGCCTATTGGTCTCCGGATACGCTTCAAGGCGCTAGTCGTCACTTATAAAGCCCTTCATGGTATTGGACCTGGGTACTTGAGAGACCGCCTGCTGCCAATTACCTCCAATAAACCGATCAGATCCCACAGATTAGGCCTCCTCCGAATTCCATCTGCCGGCCAATGCCGACTGGCGACTACCCGGAGGAGAGCCTTCTCTGTGGCTGCTCCGACCCTCTGGAACGAGCTCCCCATGGAGATTCGCACCCTCACCACCCTCCAGGCCTTCCGCAAAGCCCTTAAAACCTGGCTGTTCCGACAGGCCTGGGGCTAAAGAACCGTTGCCCCCGTCTCGAATGGTATGATTGTTGTGTGTTTTTAAATCATGTATTGTTTTTGTGTTGTTGTTAATTTGTCTGTATCCCCCCTTCCCTGGTTTGAGTTGTGAGCCGCCCTGAGTCCCCCTTCGGGGGAAAAGGGCGGCATATAAATGAAATAAACATTCATTCAAACACATAGATATGGTCTGTAAAATTTTTGTCCTTCCTATTTTAGCCTTGCATGTATTCCCAGGGTTTCCTTCATTTTCCTGGCTAGAGTTCATAATGATACGGCACAGCAACTCATATTAACTATGGCAGCTTTCTTTGATCAGAGGTCTTATTTACTTACTTATTTGCTTATGGGATCAATTGAAATCAAAAGCCAACCTTCTAGTTGTGTTTGAAAGCTACCAAAGCTGGTGGCCCCTCTTACAATATTTCAGCCTCGCATGGATACGTATCTAGTATAAATGAATGAAAGAGATATGATAAATGCTAATTCGGCCAATTAAATCAGCCAGGCATAAACAACATGCAAAAGTATTAATTAGGAGCACAGCAATCCCCTCTAGAATTGGTGATCCATCCTGTTTACAGAAATAGAAGGAAACATTGCAGTTGGGAGAGAGATGGGGATTAAGAGAAGGTGCATTAAGCCTATAAAATAATCCTGGTTGCATTCTGCCTTAGGAAGAAATTATTCCACTTTCATTTACATTCACACAAACAGATTATCCATAAATTGATAGCAAAGCTTGCATGGTACTTTGTATTCATAAGCAAAAAAACAACAACCTCAATTCGAATTCCAGGGAAAGGAATTGGATAACACAGTGAAGAAAGTGCCTTATTAAAGACTTTTTTTAGATCCCAAAGAACTAGCCTGTATGTATCCGAATTTACAACCTAAATGCTGGAGATGTGATTGTCTCGATGCTACATACTATCATATATGGTGGACTTGTAAAAAGGTAAAAGCATTTTGGATAAAAATATGGTGGATTATGCAAAATGTTCTTAAAAAAGGATAAGGTTTACCCCTCAGTTATTCTTGTTAGGTATAATTACTGATTGCACAGTTATAGAGACTAACTTGATTTTGCATTTAATAACCGCAGCAAGACTGTTGGTGGCGCAATATTGGAAGAAGGAAGATTTGCCTACTATTCAAGAGTGGACATTAAAAGTAACAAACCTAGCAGAGATGGCTAAAATATCAGCATATCTCAAGGATCACTCAAATGAGAGATATAAATTGGAGTGGAGAAGATGGATTGACTATACTCAAAATAAATATGGGACTAAGAAATTCCAGATAGTTTATGACTGAAGAAACAAGGAATGATATAATCTGTTTAGAGTTAGCCTAGCAAAGAGGAGTTAAAGCACAAATCAAAGATGATACTAACTTTTTTAAAGTTTATTTTAGAATATCTTTGTTAAAGATTTATACCCTGTATCGATTCTGGGAAGTCGGGGGGGGGAAGTTTGGGGGGTAAGGGTTTGGATGGGGAGGGTAGGGTAGGGGGAGAGAGGTAAACATTTGTAAAAGTTTTTTTTTTCCCAAAAATTTTCAATAAAAAAAAAGACTCGCGACTCCATTATTAATTGCACTTGGCAGCGTTGAACTGAAGGAAGCACTGAATCACACATGGTTCAAGTCCATATATTACGGTGAGCCATGCCTTGTTTGATTTTAACAGGGTGACTAGTCTGAGTCCAGCCACGTTGGATGGGAAAACATGGCTTAAGGGTTAGCATGTTGCATGAAGTCAAAGCAAATTATGTCTTATTGCAATATAAACACCCCGGGCATATTAAAGAGAGTTGCAGGATACATTGTAGATGATCAGAAGATTCGTAATTCAGGTTCTACCATAGATCCTGGGATCTATGTATGGATCTCCAGATATTGCTGAACTTCAACCATTAGTCCTCTTGGCTCAAGCTACTTCAGTTGCAACTGAGCAACATTTGAGGTCACTGATTCCTGACCACAATAGGAGAACTGGAATAATTATCTTTCTATTTGGACCTTCAAATTGTCTTCTACTTCTACCTTCTACTTGCTCATGGTAGATTTTCTTGGACTTCCCTGGACCAATCTAGCATAGCATCAGGTATACCTTGGCTCACAATTCAAAGCCCTGTTGCTCACATCAGTTTGCAAAATAAATCCGAGAAATCGTTTCAAGTTGGATATTAGCGGAAACTGGCATTCAACCCAATCACTATCTGAAATTTGGCACTGACCCCATGCTCATGTAGCAATAGCAATAGAACTTAGACTTACATACTGCTTCATAGTGCTTTTACAACCCTCTCTAAGCGGTTTTACAGAGTCAGCCCATTGCTACCAACAATATGGGTCCTCATTTTACCTACCTCAGAAGGATGGAAGGCTGAGTCAACTATTACATTGGGTGAAGGGGTGTATTGGGTTTGGGGTTTAATTGATATAAGGAAAGCACCCCAAATCAACATCAGGGAATTGTGCGGCCATATAAATTCTCCAAATAAATAAATAAATTGCCTGAGGTAGGTCTCTCTCTCTCTCTCTCTCTCTCTCTCTCTCTCTCTCTCTCTCTCTCTCTCTCTCCCTCTCCCTCTCCCTCTCCCTCTTCCTCTCTCTCCCTCTCTCTCTTTTTTTCTTTTTCCTTTCTCCTTGCTGATGTAAATGCATTCCTTTGACCTATATGTGCTATTTCCATATTCTTTCTTCTGTTTACATTATTCTAATGGAGGAGACCGAAACAACACAGAGCAATGAATCTACTTGCAAATGATTTTTAAATTACACTGACTTCCTCGTTGCCTTCCCGGCTGCAGGAATTGCTCCACACACTAGGAAAAATAGGGCTAACACATTAAACATGACACGTGGACGAATGTGTGCAAACTGATTCAGACCAAACAGCCTTTTGAGATAAAACTCATGATTTGTAAATCAGAACGCCTAGGTTTGGGCAAAGCATTAAATGAAGCTTCAATCACTGCTTTTATAATTAGCTACACTCACATATAAAAGATGGTTTATAACCACAACTGCTAGATTCAGACATTGTGCCAGATGAAGATCCTGACCCATTCTGCTTAATTTAACATGAAGTTGTTAAAGCCTTCATGGAGGCTTTCAAGAAGAGACTGGACTGCCATCTGTCAGCAATGGTGTAGGGTCTCCTGCTTGGGTGAGGGGTGGGGGTTGGACTAGATGACCTCCAAGGTCCCTTCCAACCCTGTTCATCTGTTAATGTCTTTTATAATTTGCCACTTGGTTCATCTTTCTCAAATGCTATGTATGCCAATTTCCCCAGCCATGCATTCTCTCCTAAATTTGTCATTGATGGTCACAACAGACACATTTTTAACTCTAGATTCTGTGTCCAGTAGCTAGGAAGGGGGTGCTTTGATGTGATGTTCTGTATACTGAAGGCACACAATTGGGAATGGATGAGCTGCATTTATCTTAAGATTTTGACACAGCAGCCTTGCTTATATAAAGAAGGGAGCATTAAAAACTAACAGAGACTAATTCAGAATAAAAAGAACAGAAGAGAGGAGAGGAGAGGGAAGGAATGGAGGGGATAGGGGAAAGGAGGAGAGAGGAATGGAGAGGAGAGGAGGGGAGAAGAGATGAGAGGAGGGGAGGGGCGGGGATAAGGGAAAGGAGGAGAGAGGATTGGAGAGGAGAGGAGAGGAAAAGAAATAGAAATTTCCAATTTTCTTTGCAGCAAATTCAAGTATAATTATAAAATTATCTCTTATTATATTATTACAAAAAAAGCTCACATTTTTCTATTAACCTTTTCCCCCTGATCATCAAAACCACAAATCATAAGCCCTTTTTACTGTTTCATGCAAAAAGTCTACAAAGGGTTTGCACTGAGCCATGATTGTCTTTCCTCTAATCAAGGAAGTCAACTTAGCCATCTCTGCAAGTTCCATCACCTTCACCAACCACTCCACCATTCTGGTTAGTGTGTCAAACCTTTCCATCTTTGAGCATATAATAATCTCATGGCAGTTGTCCCATGTAAAGACAAACTTCCATGACTTTTCTGGTTGCCAGGACAACAGCCTTTCTCAGACCAATCTGAACCAGAAATTCTACCTGGGACCTTCCGGATATAAGGATGCTCTTCCTGAGCAATAACCTTTCCCCACAAACTTTCGCTGCAATAAAATGAGGCACTGAGTAATGCTTAATTGTTTTCTTCCACAAATGAAGCTCTCACAGAACACTTATAACCTTAGCTTGGTTAGGTGAAGATAAAACCTATTTTAAATCAGGATTAACTTCTAGCAATTTTATGGATAAGTCCATGAAGTTTTCCGGGCAGCAATATGGAAGTACTTCAGCATTCTCCTTTTCCAATATATATTTACAATAATCTGCTTCAGTCTACTACAGCTCTGGTATTTCTTGATACTCTTCCATTTACTATTAACTCGATCCAACTCTCCTTAGTTTTTGAACAACAGTAGTGGTTGGCCATCTAACTGGGCACCTATTTTTATTATGTCTGGATTGGATTGGATTTATTACATTTATATGCCGCCCTTTTCCCCGAAGGGGACTCAGGGCGGCTCACAATTCAATCAGGGAAGGAGGTACAGACAGGGGAATAAAAAGACGAGACATAACAATACAAATTTAAAAACACAACAACAACCATACCATTCGAGAAGGGGGGCAAAAACTCTTTAGCCCCAGGCCTGTCAGAACAGCCAGGTTTTAAGGGCTTTGCAAATCACCTGTACAGATGATTTATTTCACAGGGTTCCCAGACCTTCACAGGTCCCAAGATGACAATCCAGGCAACATGATCCAACTGGATTTGTGGTCAGCTGAAAACCTGAGTGGGTCATTGAGAAGACTGCTCAGAGCCATCCCGGAAGCAGACTCTTGTTTCTGCAAACATTCATTCCAAAACAGGAGTAAAGTAAACTTGATGGGCAAGAGCCATTGGGTGGGGCACAAGCTGTAGAAGTCCACAATTCCCTCCCAAACGCATGAAGAGAAGTGGAACTTGTTCTACTGACATCCCAAACACTCAACTGTCATGCAGCTGACTCAGGGGTGAATGGCAGAAGCACGACACTCATCGCTATGGCATTTGTATACAGGAAAAATAATGTAGAACAGGCAATATCATGAACTATTGTCCACCTTGACTGCCAATGACGGAAGCTAGTCACCTGACACATTTGGTGGCCACCAAGATAGGGGAGAGTAGAAGATGAAGGAACAGCATCATCATGACCTCAATCAGCTAAGAAACTCACCTTGCAACAGGGGTGGGTTCCTGCCAGTTCTAACCTCTTCTATAGAAGAGGTTCCACAAATCTACAGTGCCGTTTAGAACCGGTTCCAGCTCCCTCCCCCCCCGTCCCGCACATCATCAAGATGAAGAGCGAGAAGAGGAATTGTGGGAGTTGAAGTCCACAAGTCTTAAAGCTGTCAAGTTTGAACACCCCTGGGGTTTTTTTCTAAAGGGTTAGGGGTGCAAGGGTTTTGTAACTTGACAGCTTTACGACTTGGATGCTTCAAATGCCAGAGTTTCTGAGCGAACATGACTGGAGGAGGAATTCTGGGAGTTGAAGTCCATAAGTCTTAAAGCTGTCAAGTTTGAACATCCCGGGGTTTTTTTTCTAAAGGGTTAGGGGCGCAAGGGTCTTGTAACTTGACAGCTTTAAGACTTGAATGCTTCAAATGCCAGAGTTTCTGAGCCAACATTTTGGTTGCTAAGCAAGAGCGTTGTTAAGTGAGTTTCACCACATTTTACAAGTTGGTCACACCCACCCAGTCACATGGTTGGCAAGCCACTCCCACCAGGTCACATGGCTGGCAAGCCACTCCCACCCAGTCACATGGCCAGCAAGCCACTCCCACAAAGCAAGCCACACCTACAGAAGAGGTTCTAAAAAAAATTGAAACCCACC
The DNA here is from genome assembly GCF_009769535.1 of Thamnophis elegans. Classification (NCBI taxonomy): domain Eukaryota; kingdom Metazoa; phylum Chordata; class Lepidosauria; order Squamata; family Natricidae; genus Thamnophis; species Thamnophis elegans. The sequence goes on along the minus strand of NC_045552.1, from coordinate 46,078,617 downwards.
ACTGCCTTGCAACCATCCCCGTTACAGTCCATGACTTACTGTTAAAATTGGGACCAGAATTTCTGCTGCTAAGCAAGGCCATTTTAACTGAGTTGCACCCAATTTTACAACTTTTTTGCCACAGCGTTTAAACCAGGGGTCTCCAAGTCAAAGCCCAGGGGCCAGAACCAGCCTGCTGGGTGCTTAGATCTGGCCAGTGGGGCCGCCCTGGAAACAGCGACGGACTGACCTGCAGTGCCTCTGCCAGCAAAAATGGCACTCGGGAAGGCAGCATGCGGCCCACCCGGGCTCCGTTTTTGGCCGTGATGGACACCTGCAGCCCTCTGCCAGCAAAAACGGAGCTCAGGAAGGCCATGCTCTATTTTCACTGGCAGAGAGCTGCAGGAGTCCATCACGGCCAAAAACAAAGCCTCAACAGGTGACATTGAGCTGGCCATGCCCCCGCTGATCCCCTGAGGTCAAACAGAATCCTGATATGGCCCTCAGTGAAGTTGAGTTTGACACCTTTGGTTTAAATGAATCACTACGGCTGTTAAGTGAACCACACGGTCATTAAACAAATCTGGTTTCCACCGTTGACTTTGCTTGTCGGGGCTCAGCTGCAAAGGTTACAAATAGCAAGGACCGTTTGGTCTTGGAAGTCTGTAACCATCATAAATATGGTGGTTGCCAAGTTCTTGAATTTTGATCCCATGACAGTGGGGAGGGATGCTGGCAATAGTCCTAAATGCAAGACCCAGTCACAAGTCGCTTGGTTCCGTCCCATGCTAACTCCAAGCCGTTGCTGAATTAATGGTTATAAGTAGAGGACTGTTATCTCCCCTCTTCACCTTCCTCACAGGCCTGTTGCAAAAATAAAATGAGCCGAATGAAGAGAAAAATGCCGCAGGTCAGCCGCAGCCTGTAATAACTAAGGATTTGGGGAGTTTTGTTTGGTTTAATTTCTGCTCGCGGTGCAGTTATTAAAGGCCCAGGAGTTGGATTCAGGAAAAAAAAAATAGTGAATGCCTTTATGAGGAGGAGTTTCATAAAAGATTTGGCACAAATCTCTGTTACACCGGTTACTTTAAAAACCAGCACCCTCTTCATGTGGTTTCTGAAAACAGCTTACATTCCTCAGCTCTCCGACAGATGTTCTTGGAGCATGGACAGAGTACAAAGCTGCCAAAGAGAAGAGGGAAGATGCCCCCGCGGAGAAAACCGTGCCAAGCTCTGTCTACCCACAGGGGTACATTTTTTTTTCATTTTTAGCACAGAAACCCTGTTTTACCAAGAGCTGCCCAATGTACAAGCACCCAAAAGCGCAAAGCAGAATCTGGGGTGGGGCAATCCAAACATTCATTTTAGAGAACCTGTCAGCTTTTAGAACAATCCCGATTCACAGATTTCACCCATCTTCACATGCCCGTTGGTTTGGGGTGGTGGTGGAAATTGCTGGATTCAAAAAAAATCTGTATCTGATGATTAGGGGACTGGAGGCTAAAATATATAAAGAACAGTTGCAGGAACTGGGTATGTCTAGTTTAATGAAAAGAAGGACCAGGGGAGACATGATAGCAGTCTTCCAATATCTCAGGGGTTGCCCCAAAGAAGAGGGAGTCAAGCTATTCTCCAAAGCACCTGAGGGCAGGACAAGAAGCAACGGGTGGAAACTAATCAAGGAGAGAAGCAACTTAGATCCAAGGAGAAATTTCCTGACAGTTAGAACAATTAATCAGTGGAACAGAAGTTGCCTCCAGAAGTTGTGAATGCCCCAACACTTGAAGTCTTTAAGAAGATGTTGGATAGCCATTTGTCTGAAATGGTATAGGGTTTCCTGCCTAGGGTTGGACTAGAAGACCTCCAAGGTCCCTTCCAACTCTACTATTGTATTGTATTGCATTGCATTGCATTGCATTGCATTGCATTGCATTGCATTGCATTGCATTGCATTGCATTGCATTGCATTGCATTGCACTGCATTGCATTGCATTGCATTGAAGATCTGGAGCAAACAGGCTTGCATAGATGCATTTAAATATAGAATGAAGTCGACACAGATTGAATTGTGGAAGCTTCTTGGATGAGAAGCGAAACGTTTTCGAGGGGGAAAAAACTCCCTCAATAAAGTCCAGTTCCCTTTTGAAAACCACTTTTGAGGCAGGTCAGAGTCAGAGTTTCTAGCATAAAACGTTGAAATGCACAAAGACAATGGAGATTTGGAGTAAGGCAAACCAGCATTCAAAGCTTCTGAACTCCAAGCAGATGTCTTTGCTCCCCTTTAGCAATGGCCATAGCACTTAGACTTATATACTACTTTACAGTGCGTTCCAGCTCTCTCTAAGCAGTTTACATAGCCAGCCTGTTGCCCCCAACAATCTGGGTCATCATTTTACCCCCCTCGGAAGGATGGAAGGCTGAGTCAACCTCCCCTTCCTCCCCTTTACATGCATAGAAACTAGAGGGGGTCTCTTCTGAGTCATTTGCCATGTCCCTACATCTTCCATGGAGTTAGCTGCTGTTTTGCTGTTTAAAACAGTGAAAAGGGGGCAAAGATTGAGGATTTACTCCAAATCACCAGTGATTCACCTTGATCTAAACTCTGCCCACTTCAGGGTACAATGGGTGTGTAGGTGCCATGGAAACACTCTTTGGAAAACTCTTTCATTTCCAGCACTCTTCTACCTTAAAAAGACCGCAGTAAACACTATTCTGGACGCATGGAGCACCCAGGAAGAAAGTACCTGAACAGCACCGGCCAGGAAAGGAATCATTCATAGATACATTCTTATCAAGAATCAATCCTTTCGTTTCGCTTACGTCAAGCCAAATCAGGCTAACTTCTCATTACTTCATCACTAGGGTGTGAGAAGATGGAAATCAGAAGAAGGAGGAGGAGGAGGAGAAGGAGGAGGAAAAGGAGAAGAAGAAGAAGAAGAGGAAGAGGGAGAAGGAGGAGGAGAAGAGGAGAGGAGAAGGAGGAGGAGAGTAGAGGAGGAGGAGGAGGAGGAGAAGGAGGAGGAGGAAGAAGAAGAAGAAGAAGAAGAAGAAGAAGAAGAAGAAGAAGAAGAAGAAGAAGAAGAAGAAGAAGAAGAAGAAGAAGGAAGAAGGAGGAGGAGGAGAGGAGGCGGAGAGGAGGAGGAGGAGGAGAAGAAGAAGAAGAAGAAAGTAGGAGGAGGAGGAGGAGAAGGAGAAGAAAAAGGAGGAGGAGGAGGAGGAGAAGGAGGAGGAGGAGGAGGGGGGGAAACAGTTGAGATGGTTGTAGAGGAGAGAAGGGAGTTGGGGGCTGCAAAGCAAGATTTCTTGGTCCTTCCTCCTCATCCCAATCTAGGCTCCCACCATCTGGCGTGGAAAGCAGTTCAGGGCAGAAGGGACCCTTGAGCCCCTGGATAAGCCCGTGGGAAAAGCAGGCTCCCTTCTTCTGTTTCCCCCTAAAGGATTGTGCCTGCCCAGCAGAGCCAAAGGAGACTTACTTGGGACCGGTAGAAGCAGCACGGTGGATTTCCTTCTGCAAGGATCTCTTTTTAAAAGCATGCAACGGCCTCCGTCCTCGGTCGGGGTGAGCAATCTGCAGGGAGGGCAGTGTGTGGGCAAAGCACACAAGATCTCAGCTTGGGGCCCAGCCTTGTTATGGGAGGGAAGGCTGACGAAATGGGAGGGTGCTCCTACCCTGCAGGGCATCAAACAGGTTCCTACATCCCAGGCATAGGAGAGAGAGAGAAAGAGAAAGAAAGAGAGAGTGTGTTGTGTTCCCTCCCTCCCTCTCTGCTTCAGCCAGGAATAGCCTCTCCCTTCCACATTCTTTGCATTCTCTGCCCTGTGACACTGGAGACGTCCTGGGCCAGAGGAGAAAAGCATACAAGTGGTGGCTGAGGTTTTGGCTGCGGGCAAGGCTGACAGGTGAGGCCAGTAGGGATGCAAGAAGCAGCCACTCCACCCCCAGCGTCTAACTTGCCCAGAAAAGCCACTTCTCACCTCTTGCCTAGTGTAGCACCATTGTCGAACGATGGAGACAATTACTGTGCCAAACATTCCTCCCTATTGTCAGCCTGCCAGTTGCCATTCGGCTCATTGAAAACAGATTGGTTTTGAGAGGTATCATTCAAAAAGAGATCTCTTGGATGTTGTGACGATCTTGCCGTGACCAGATTTCATCTGAAATGGTCTTAGGGTCTCCTGCTTGAGCAAAGGGTTGAGCTAGAGGACCTCCAAGGTCCCATTTACCTCTGTTTCTCTAATACAGGGGTGTCAAACTCAAGGCCAGGCAGCTGTGTTTGGCTCACAGGTTGCTTAGATCTGGCCCATGGGCTGCCCTGGAAATAGTGACGGACCGGTTCTTGGTGCCTCTGCCAGTGAAAATGGAGCTCAGGAGGGCTGCATGGCCCTCCTGAGCTCCATTTTCGCTGGCAGAGGGTTGCAGGAGGCCGTCGCAGCCAAAAACGGAGCTCGGAAGCCCATTTCCTGGCAGAGCGCTTAGGCTGCCTGTTCTGACTGAGGCTTCCCAAGAGCATGAAGCAAACTCCTGGTCCCGACAAAAACCCCTTTTATTAATTGACTGTGAATTCTGTTCATTCACATCCAGTAAAGTCTTTCCAGGGAGGATTTACAGTCACAGACCTTCTCTGGCTTGGAGAGCTGACAGGCCGATGTCTGCAAAACTTGGCAAGGAGCCTTGGAGAGTCACGAACGAATTAAGCAAACTAATTGTCTCCTCCAAACTCCACTCCCCTTTTGCTCCTCTTTTATTTCCTCTAGGAGGGGCCATTCATCATCCACCTGTGGCCTTCCTCCCAAGTCCACCCCTGTTCTTTAGCTGTTCCCTTCGCCTGGCAACTCTGTGCATGTGCTCACTGGGAACAGGCTCCAACTGTTTGTCTTTCTCACTGATGTCTGACTCTGAAGGCAGCTGATAACTGGCATACAGCTCTGGCCCCCTTTCTGCCTCTGACACAGAGCTTTCATCAGAGCCTTTCCCAGACTCCAGGATTGGCCCATGTCCCTCCCCAAACTCCTCACTGTCCGAATCTGCGGTGACATGAGGTGAGTTTTATTGCTGGTGAGGCAGCTTTTTAGACTTGTGGACTTCCACTCCCAGAATTCCACAGCCAGGCATGCTCAGTTCTGATTTAAAGCGACAGCATTTCCCCCTCTTGCAAAATAAGTTTTCCCATTCTTTTTCTTCTCCCTCCCCCTCCTTCCTCCCTCTCTCCCTCCCTCCCCGCTCTCTCAAACAGACACACACACACAGAGAACTTGGATCCCTCTCTCAGTCACTCTCAAACACAAACACAGAAGTTGGATTGGATATATTTTCCAAAGGCTTGAAAGCAGCTCCTCTGCCATACCCCCCCCTTCCCCTGCTTTCCGATCGGAGCCTTTGATTGCAGGTGAATCACGTTGCCTTTTCAGTGAAGCTGGGCTTATATACTTTTATCCAGCTGTGTGTGTGTGTGTGTTTGAAAAGGCAACGTGGATTCTGCATGCAATCAAACTTTTTGAATTCCTCCCCCCTGCCCACACATGCACCTTTTCCAGCTGTTTCAGAGAGGATTTCAACTCTGCCCTCATAAAAGGCCAGAGCTCTGAGTCAGACTGAGCTAGTTGCTCCCAGAGAACTCTAAAAAGCCTCTAAAAATGCCCTCTACAGGAGGCGAGAGAACACATGCCTCATTTGCATAAGGAATTTTTTGCTTTTTAACCCTTGCTTAACTCTTAAAAGGCGAAAAATTGCTTATGCACAGGAAGCCCCTAGTTCTCTGGCCTCCTCCTATAGTTAACACTAAGCACTGTTCCAAGTCACTGTGACTTGGAATCTGGTAGCAACTACCTTGGCTTTAATTATTTTTAAAAAATTCTTCAAAATTCTTTCCTTTTCCTCATGACTGGTGATGCCACGCCTCCCCTGCCTCTAGTGACTGCACGTCCCTGAGCAAGAGTAATATATAAAATAATTTCAACTGTTTTCAATATAAAGAAAAATAAAATCTTTTTTTTCCTCCATAAAACTAAAGGTTTGAAAATCACAAGGCAATTTTTTTTGGGGGGGGGCATTGTGATGTGATATATGGTTGCTTTGTTGCTTGTATTGCCTTCTCATACTTATTTTGTAGTTATTTTGCATGTGTTCGACTTTGTTGTTGTTGTTGCTGTTGTTGTTGTTGTTTTTATGTTCTGCTATTGTTCTGAGCCATCCAGAGTTGGTTGGAGTCAGGCGGCAACTAAACTGAATGAATGAATAATTGAATGAATGAATACTTGAATAAATGAATGAATCTAAATCTCCCAGTTATCTAAATACTTTAAACTTTACAATAGGAATAAACGCCACACTATTCTTCCTCCAAACAAGGGCCATAATATTGAAAGTCAAGTCAACCAAACTATTCCATGAAAGAAAATCGAATAGGTTTTTATTTCCCTCTTCAATGGATTTCTCATCCTGCAAAATGAGAGTGGAAGAGACAATATAATCCTCTGTACAAGGTGAATACCAAACCCAAGAAAATTTCAAGCAAAATTCCATAATTTCATCCAAACCTTGAGAATCATTATATGTGTCTTTTAACACTGAACTCCACTGAATTTTAAAGTTATCTAGATGTAGACCTTGTTTGGACAAATGAAATATGGAACTCATTTATACAAAATACCATAGGGCAAAAAAGAGTTGTATAGGTGTATTAGGAATTAATATATAAGTCCTTGAATAATATTTACATTAGGTAAGTATGTATAGAATTGTAACTGGTAGCTATTGTAGCAATATATATTCTGTTTCTTTTTCTCTTTGCATTTTTTTCAGTTTTTAAAGCAGTTTTTATATACAACTAGTTGATAACCCGGCGTTGCCTGGGTATTTATTTATAGGGAAGAAATGTCAAGACCAAATGTGATTTCTAATGTTGGATTTTTCCCCTTACCAGAGGGAGCCCCCTTGTGGAGGGTTCACCGACAAAAGGGCAAACGACAAAACCGCGCCCGACTAAACCGCGTCGCTGACGTCATCAACAGGGCGACAACAGCGTGGAGACAGAAGCACGCTGTAAACCCTAAACCTAAACTTAACCCCTAAACCTAAACCTAACCCTAAACCTAACCCTAAACCTAACCCTAAACCTAACCCTTAACCTAACCCTAAACCTAACCCTAAACCTAACCCTTACCTTAAGTTGAATCGGCTTTCTTTCAACGCGCTATTGAAAGCGCCCTTCTTTCTCCGCGATGGCTGTTGTCGCTGCGTTGATGACGTCAGCGACGCGGTTTAGTCGGGCGCGATTTTGTCGTTCGCCCTTTTGACACGGTCACGTTGTGGAGTACTGTGAAGGCGTTACCATGGCAACTGCACTGTGCTGTACAGTAAAAGCCACTTATGGCAGTACAGTAGAAGCCATTTTAAGGCACAACAGACTGTATCTTAACAGAACACACCACCCGAGGGGTGTTAGAGGTGTCCTACTCAGTATTTTCTTCCAGAGAATAAGTCATCTGTGTACCAGATTTGGATGAAATTGCTTGAGGCATTCCAGAGTTATGCTGGAACACACACAAACATGCACAGCCATTTTTAGATATATTGGTTTTTCTCCTTGAGAATGTATTGCTTTTAAAATAACAGGAAAAAAGGTAATTATAATACAAATACATGGTTACCTAACTTGGAAATGTTTTGATACTTAACCACAAAATGAAACAAGAGTGAGAGAGTTTACCCAGACCTCTTCCTTGGCTGAGGAGGGGCAAGTGGTAATTGACATTTTGAGATACCTTCTTCACGGAACTAAGAATAATAATCTGTGGTCACAAACTATGCCAGCAAATGTCAGTGTTTTTAAAATGACGTCAATCAATTCTGCTATTCGGAATCTTCCAACATCCGTGAAAGGAGAACTGCGCAGCGTCCTTCACCAGCTTTAATACTCCCATAGTATTTTTTTTAAGTCTTAAGTCTGCTCAGCGTTGTGACACCTATGCAGGATTACGGTTAAGCTCCACATTAGTCACTTGGGAGGCTACAGGCCCTTTTTTTTTTTAAAAAAAAATGCAAATTTATTAGCTTCTTCCTAATGTCATAAAGGCCAAAGGGCAGAATAAATGAAAGCACCTCGGTTTTACTATTTTAATTTAAAGCATTAAATTAGGGCTAAAGGGACATTGGGCTAAAGGGAATGCTGGAGAAACCCATCGATTTGCAAAGCTTGTCAAGGTGTCCCTTTTGCACAAACCCATATTGCAAATAAGGTTTTAAACGAATGAATAAAAAGCATGAGATAGGATGAAATAAGAATGCTCCATTTGTCTGCGTTAGGAACTGAAGGAAGCATTGCAGTGGGTAGATGGTTTGCTTGAGGCCATCTTTTGCCAACCATAAACAGGTAGCCCTGACCTATCTTGTTAGGTTGCCTTAAGAATTATAATGCACATGGAACGCATTAGACATTCACAGAATAATATACATATATTATGTAAGGAATGCATCGGCCACAGCAGTGCTGTGCTGCTCACAATCCTCCATCCCATTTCTGGGTGAGGGAAAAAAAATCTTCTCTGCATTTCTCCAGGGGAAAGAGATATTCTTCAATAATTTCCTCAGGGGCAAAGACTGTCCCTTGATGATGCCTGCATCTTGGCTACTCAAAATGTTTCTTTAGAAGACAAGATAGATTTAGATTTAGATAAGTTTATTTATATGCCGCCCTTTTCCCTGGGGGGACTCAGGGCGGCTCACAACTTAAAAGGGGGGGAGGAGGAAGACAAACTTTTACATATAAGACAATACATAATTAAAAACACAACATTCATACCATTCGGGCGGGTTACAGTCTTAACCCCAGGCCTGACGGGATAGCCAGATTCTGAGGGCTGTGCGGAAGGTCTGGAGGGTGGTGAGGGTACGAATCTCCATGGGGAGATCGTTCCATAGGGTCGGAGCTGCCACCGAGAAGGCTCTCCTCCGCGTGGTTGCCAGTCGACATTGACCGGCAGATGGAACTCGGAGGAGGCCTAATCGATGAGATCTAATAGGTCGCGTGGAGGTAATTGGCAGTAGGCGGTCTCTCAAGTACCCAGATCCACTACTATGAAGGGCTTTATGGGTGACAAGAAGCACCTTGAAGCATACCCGGAGATCGACAGGTAGCCAGTGCAGCTCGCAGAGGATAGGTGTTATGTGGGTGAAGCGAGGTGCACCCACAATCGCTCGCGCGGCCGCATTCTGGACTAGCTGAAGTCGCTGAATACTCTTCAAGGGCAGCCCCATGTAGAGCACATTGCAGTATTCCAGCCTAGAGGTCACAAGGGCACGAGTGACTGTTGTGAGAGCCTCCCGGTTCAGGTAGGGGCGCAACTGGTGCACCAGGCGAACCTGGGCAAATGCCTCCCTGGTCACAGCTGACAAATGATGTTCGAAAGTCAGCTGTGGGTCCAGGAGGACTCCCAAGTTGCGGACCCTGTCTGAGGGGTGTAGTGTTTGACCCCCCAGCCTGAGAGATGGAATACTTGCCAAATTGGTGGGAGGGAAACACAACAGCCACTCGGTCTTATCTGGGTTGAGCACGAGTTTGTTAGCCCTCATCCAGTCCCTAACAGCTTCAAGACCCTGGTTCATCACGTCCACCGCTTCATTGAGTTGGCACGGGGCAGACAGATACAACTGAGTATCATCCGCATACTGGTGGTATTTTATCCTGTGCCGCCGAATGATCTCGCCCAGCGGTTTCATGTAGATGTTGAAAAGTAGGGGGGACAGGACCGAACCCTGCGGCACCCCATATGTTAGGGGCCTAGGGGTCGATCTCTGCCCTCCAACTAACACCGACTGCGACCTGTCCGAGAGGTAAGAGGAGAACCACCGCAAAACAGTGCCTCCCACCCCCACCTCCCGCAGTCGTCGCAGAAGGACACCATGGTCGATGGTATCGAAAGCCGCTGAGAGGTCAAGGAGAACCAGGATGGAGGCGTAGCCTCCATCCCTGGCTCTCCAGAGGTCATCGGTCAATGCGACCAAAGTGGTTTCTGTCCTCTTGTTGTCTCAAAGGCTAGGGGAAGCACAAGAAGCCAGAGAACCTGCAGGCTATAAAGGAGTAGAGTAGAGTAGAGTAGAGTAGAGTAGAGTAGAGTAGAGTAGAGTAGAGTAGAGTAGAGTAGAGTAGAGTAGAGTAGAGTAGAAGCCAGAGAACCTGCAGGCTATAGAGGAGTCGAGTCGAGTCGAGTAGAATAGAATAGAATAGAATAGAATAGAATAGAATAGAATAGAATAGAATAGAATAGAATAGAATAGAATTCTTTATTGGCCAAGTGTGTTGGACATGCAAGGAATTTGTCTTTGGTGCAGATGCTCTCAGTGTACCTAAAAAGACAAGATACATTCATCAAGAATCATAAGGTACAACAGTGATAGTCATAGGTTGCTAATAAGCAATCAAATCATACTAGGAAAGAAATAAAATAATATAAATTGTAAAGATACAAGCAACATGATTATAGTCATAAGTGAGAAGAGAAAGGATGAGAAGTATAATAGTAATACAGTCTTAGTAAATAATTTGAAAGTGTTGTGGGAATTAGTTGTTTAGCAGAGTGATGGCATTCGGGGAAAAACTGTCCTTGTGCCGAGTTGTTCTGATGTGCAGCAGAGGTGGTATTCAATTGGTTCTTACTGGTTTAGGTGAACTGGTAATGGCGGCGGCTGAAAAACCACCCAATGAACAAACCAGAAGTTCGGGAACGAACGTGTTGGGGTGTTTTTCACTCTCCCGAAGCTTCAGGGAAGCCTCCTTAAGCCTCAAGAGGGAGAAAAATGGCCCAATGGGCAACCCGGAAGTCTGTTCCTAAACTTCCAGTTTTCATGTTGGGCCATTTTCCCCCCTTCTCAGGCTGCTAGAAAGCCTCTGGAGCCTGGAGAGGGCAAAAAATAGACCTACTGAACCCACCAGAAGTCAGAAAATGGGCCGTTTCTGGACTCCGGAGGGCTTCCGGGGGCGGGGAAGGACGTTTTCACTCTCCCCATGCTCCAAGAAAGCCGTGCGTGCATGCGTGGGGCAGCTGGGGGGGGGGTCACGCATGCATACACAGGGGGTACAGCACAGGTGGGCATTAAATTATGGGGTGGCCATGCGAGCAAGTGCACGTGCGTGCTTTTGACACCCGAGACAAAAAAGGTTCACCATCAATGTTCTAGAGTCACAACATTTTTATATCTTGGTGACCAAAACCTTATGCAATAGTCCAAGTGTGGAATGGATGTGCTTTTGACCCTATTGAGGAAACAATGCCCCCTGGCCTCATTTAAGAAATATGCCTCCTCTGTCCAAGCACTGACCTTTGGAACACCATATCTCCAAATCTTGGTATTTCAAAATTCCTTGAAGACTTGGATATTCCTCAATTATGGGGACCAGGTTGGGTAACCCCTTAATTGACATCCTCTTCGTACAACTTGTGTTTACCTTATTGGCCCAGACAGTCCTCGGATGTCATTATGTTATTTTTGTTTATTAAATGTTTATCCTGCTCTATAAGTAACTCAAGATGGTGAACGTATATAATACTTCCTCCTCCTCCTCCTGTTTTCCCCACAACAACTCTGTGAGGCGAGTTAAGCTAAGAATGACTGGGCCAAAATCATCCAGCCAGTTTTCATGTCTAAGGTGGAGACTAGAACTCACTGTTTCCTGCTTTCTAAACCAACACATTTAAGGTGACACCAAACTGGCTTTATAAAACTGTTACTTGTTGCTTGTATTGGTTTTAGTCCTATGTCACCATTGTGAGATGGGTGAATATCAGTGGTGGGTTTCAAATAATTTTCAAACCTACTCTGTGGATGTGGCCTCCTTTGTGGGAGTGGCTTGCTGGCCATGTGACTTGGTGGGAGTGGCTTGCCGGCCATGTGTTTTGTTCTCTCTCTCTCTCTCTCTCTCTCTCTCTCTCTCTCTCTCTCTCTCTCTCTCTCTCTCTCCTTCCTTTTGTGTCTCTGTCCCTTTTTCCTTTTTTTCTTCCATCTCTCACTTTTTCTTTCTTTTTTCTTTTTTTATTTATTTCTTCCTTTCTTTCTCTTTCTCTCTCTGTGTGAGTCTGTGTGTGTGTGTGTGTGTGTGTGTGTGTGGTGGGTTTCAAAAAATTTTGGAACCTCTTCTGTAGGTGTGGCCTGCTTTCTGGTGGAACCTCTTCTAACTGGTTCGGTAGATTTGACGAACCGGTTCTACCGAACTGGTGCGAACTGGTAGGAACCCATCTCTGGTGAATATACATAAATTGATAAAATAGGCGTGCATGAACCATACTCCAGAATTTCTTTAATGAATTTTCAAAAGCAAACTGAATGAGAAGTATCCAAAAATTTTCCCCAGCTTGGCACTTAAGTAGAACTTCTGAAATCTCTAAAATGAAGCTCTTCTGCTTGAGCTTGACCTACTGACTACATGGACACATCCATATGAATGACCATTTCTTCCGGCTTTCAGTCAATCAAGATGCGTCCACAGTGGTTTTTATTCAACAATAAAGAAGTGTGTGTGTTCAGTGGTAGGATTCAAATAATTTAACAACCAGTCCTCTGCCCTAATGACCAGCTGGGTAGGCGTGGCTTGGTGATCTTGTGACTGGTTGGGTGTGGCCAACTCAATGTCACTCATGTCGATGGGCGCTTCACCTTAGCTGTTACAACAAATAAGGGTGAACTGGAGAGGCAGTTTCTGTAAGCAGGACAGTAAAGATGAGGCTAGAAACAACACCAGAATGTTTCCTTCCTGCCTTCCTTACAGGATTAGCCCTGTAAAGTGGGGAAAAAAACAAAAGGAGATTTCTTCCAACAACCGGTTCTCTGAACTGCTTAGAAAGTTAACAACTGGTTCTCCCGAATAGGTGCGAACTGGCTGAATCCCACCACTGGTTCAACCTCAAAGTTCAACCTGAGCTACAAATATTCTCTGCTAAGGAATGATGGAAGGAGCTTTCCATGCTTATTCCTCCAAGACAATTCAAATTGCTATTTATTTATTTATTTTTGCTCAAATTCCAATTGAAATTCCAATTCATGATTACTATTCTGGAATACCATCTCCCATTCAAGTTTTAATCTGGTCTTCACCCTGCTTAATTGGACACATCAACCTGAAACTATTTGCTGAAAGGCACTATTAGAGAGACAGCCAGTGAAGGGGATACAATCTTATACAGGTAGTCCTCAACTTACGACCACAATTGACCCCCCCAAAATACTGTCGCTAAGCGAGACAGTTGAGTTTTACTCCCTTTTATGACATTTCTGGCCACAATTGTTGAGTGAATCACTGCAGTTGTCATGTTAGCAACATGGTTGTTAAATGAATCTGGCTTCCCCATTGAACTTTGCTTGTCAGAAGGTCGCAAAAGGGGATCATATGACCCCGGGACACTGCAACCGTCATAAATATGAGTCAGTCGCCAAGCATCTAAATTTGGACCATGTGACCATGGGGATGCTGCAAGCCAGTTGGAAAACGGTCATAAGTCACTTTTATCAGTGCCGAAGTAACTTTGAGCTGCCAGCAAATAAACTGTTGTTAGTCCAGGACAACCTGTGTATAATTGCCTACTGAGATGTGCAATTGTGGTGGACCAAGGGACTATCCCAGCACTGCATTACTTGTTCCTGCTAAATATAATCTCTAGTACCCTTTTGCTGCCTTCTGCCCACTCATGTCATTGAACACAAGTACAAATAAATGGGGACAGTAGAACAGGGACAGTAGGCATGCTGGACCTCTTAGAAATGGGGTGAGGTCCACGGTAGATACTTGAAGCTGTGGGGGTTTGAGGATGTAACAACGGAGTCAGGTGGAGCATTCCAGGCGTTGACCACTCTGGTGCTGAAGTCGTATTTTCTGCAATCGAGTTTGGAGCGATTTACCTTGAGTTTGTATCGATTGTTTGCCTGTGTGTTATTGTGGTTGAAGCTGAAGAAGGTTGTAGCAGACACTATTGTGTACTGCGCTTAAGTCAGACCGCAGGCGGCTTTGTTCCAGGTTGTCCAAGCCCAAAATTTCGAGCCTGGTGGCATAGAGAATTCTATTGTGAGCAGGGGAGTGGAGGACTTCTCTTCTTGTGAAATACCTCTGGACTCATTCAATCGTGTTAATATCTAATATACAGTGTGGATTCCAGGCAGACGAGCTGTATTCGAGAATTGGTCTGGCAAAGGTTTTGTATGCCTTAGTTTGTAGCACAATGTTACCGGATACCATTTGGGATGGATGGATCTGCTTTCCATGGATTTCTAACTAGATATGAAATGATGGGAGTTTCTTTAGGCCTTGCTTCTTGTCTTTTTCTGAAGGTTAGCAATACCGAGGGACAATTCCCACGAATACCGAGATATTATGCATTCTTTATAACAAAAGCCCAACCTCATCTGAACCCTTTCTGCCTAAGGGCGTGCCAACAGTCACACATTGCAAGGGCTGTGAGTCATTGGAGAAGGCGGAAAGGAATTCCATGCATCACATCACTCCCCTTGTCCCATTTTGGCTCTCCTTTGGCTAGTTCTAGCTTTATTTAGATTTGTTGGCCACCAACTCAGTAGACGCCAGTTATCAGCTGGAGGGGTGGACCTTCGCAGCCTGGAGGGATAACAGAATAGCAGAGTTGAAAGGGACCTTGGAGGTTTTCTAGTCCAGAGGTGTCAAACTCAAGGCCTGTGGCCCGGATCTGGCCCACGAGTTGCTTAAATCTAGCCCGCAAGGCCAACCTGGAAATAGCGAAGGAAGGGACCACGGTGCCTCTGGCAGCCGAAATGGGGCGCGGGGAGCTGTGCACAGCCTCCCGTGGCCAGTTTTGGGCCTGGACAGCTTCCTGCAGCCTGCATGCAGAGGGGGGCGCATGCGGCCTCCTGCAGCCCATTTCGTCCTGGCTCTCTCCCACCCTGCTCCCGGCTGGACCGCGATGCTGATCCAGCCCTCGAAGAAATCCAGTTTGACACCCCTGTTCTAGTCGAACATGCCTGCTCAAGCAGACGACTCTGGACCATTTCAGACAAATTGCTGTCCTCTCTTCTTAAAAGCCTCCAGTGATGGAGCACCTACAACTTCTGAAGGCAAGGTGTTCCACTGGTTAATTGTTCTGTTAGGAAAATTCTCCTTAGTTCTCGGTTGCTTCTCTCCTTGATTAGTTTCCATCCATTGCTTCTCGTCCTGCCTTCAACCGACAAATTGGTTGACACCCCGCCTCTTTTTTGGGGGGGCAGCCCCTCAAATATTGGAACACTGAAGGTAGAGAGATATTTCTTCAGGTTTGGCAACTCCCAGCCATTGCGCTAGTCACAACCGGCAGAAATATTCTTAATACTCACATCTTCATCCATGCTTATGTGAATTGAGATAGTATTTTAAAAGTACATAAAAAGTATCTTCCTAGAGTCTCAACATCTTGTTTATAGTGTGGTGACAAAAATTGGATGCAGTATTCTAGGTATGGTCTTACTAAGACTTTGTAGAGTGGTGTTAGTACCTCCCTTGATCTTCCTTGTATCTGTTAATTCTGGAAATTTAAATCTACAAGTCTTAAACTTGCCAAGTTTGGAGACCCCCAGGTTATTCAATTTGCTTGGTGTTTATAGGTGGTAGCTTGATCTACCAGCTTTGATTTCCATTGATCAAACATAGGTTCCTGCCTATCTGAGTGATAGTTAATGAAAAGGCGTTGAGGAGGATGTGTTTAAGTCTGTTCTCTTCCTTATGTACTTCCTTATGTGCTACCATAAAAAGTGTCCTCCCCCTCCCATACCATCTTATTAAGGGGATAAACTGTTCCCCCAATATTAGCAAGTGGATTTCATCAGAAACCCCTTACTGCACATCAGTGAAGATTCTCAGTCATCCAGGTAGTTGTCTGAATGTTGAATCATGACAACCTTGACTTATAAGGCAATTTGTAAGTCTACTTGTCATGACTCAGCTTCCAAACATGCACTCTACATTTCATAATGCAGAATATATGGGGTTGAAGGTTAAATTGTGGAGCTCTGGATGTTTTCTGCCTTTCCCTTCTGCAGATGTTTCATTACCAAGCTAGGTAGCACCATCAGTGCATGGAATTGGTGGTGGCATTTGCCTTTTATTAAAATGAGCCCCACTAGTTTTTGACTGGCTTATTTTTGTTGTTGTTCCTTGATTGCTTTTGGGGTGAGATCTTTTGAGTTCCTTTTTCTTAAAGACCTTCAGATAAGTTCTTTAAGATTTATCTTGGGTGTTGATTAATTTCAAGAGCCAGATCTTATTTATCTGGGTGTTAATAGGCATGAGATGAGGAAGGATGGGTTCAGGACAGGTTTTCTCACTGCCAATGGATCAAATAAAAAGGAATGAAACAACTGTGAGAAGAGAAGCAAGATCTAAGAATACCAAGAATCCAACAAACTTCAGAAATGACAGATTCTGGACAAAGTCTCAGTCTAGAACATGGGTGTCTCCACCTGGCAATTTTAAAGACCTGTGGACCAACTCCCAGAATTCTCCAGCAAGCCATGTCGGCTGGGGAATTCTGGAAGTTGAAGTCCACAAGTCTTAAAGATTGCAAAGGTTGGACATTGTCGGACTAGAAATTTCAGTTTTGTCCTCATTCCAAGCACCTGTTTCCTCCTTTTGCAATGGCAAAGCTCAAAAAAAGATAGTTCCTTCTTTCAACAGAATTGAGTTTGAGTTTCATTTTATTTATATGCCGCCCTATTCCCTGCGGGACTCAGGGCAGCACACAAACCCAAGGAGGGGAAGGGAAAAAACACAAAAACTACAGAAATACAGGGCATTTAAAAACAACCAACAGCCACACGATTCGAGAGGGGAAGGGAACTCATCGACCCCAGGCCTGCCGACACAGCCAGGTTTTAATGGCTTTTCGGAAGGCCTGGAGAGAGGTGAGGGTCCAAATCTCTGCGGGGAGTTCGTTCCAAAGGGCCGGAGCCGCCACAGAGAAGGCCCTCCCCCGGGTAGTAGCCAGATGACATTGGCTGGTAGATGGAACCTGGAGGAGGCCTGCTCTGTGTGATCTAATGGGTCTTTGGGAGGTAATTGGCAGCAGGCGGTCTCTCAAGTACCCAGGTCCAATACCATGAAGGGCTTTATAAGTAACGACTAGCACCTTGAAGCGTATCTGGAGACCAATCGGTAACCAGTGCAGCTCGCGGAGGATAGGTGTAACGTGGGTGTACTGAGGTGCACCCACAATCGCTCGTGCGGCTGCATTCTGTACGAGCTGAAGTCTCCGAATGCTCTTCAAGGGCTGCCCCATGTACAGCGCATTGCAGAATGTACTGAGGATCTGCAAAATTGGAACTGGATAATTCATAGACAGAGGACGACAAGGGATATGTTTATAAGATCCAAGTAGCTATGTACAATACGTAGAAACTGTATTTGCTGTTATAGTTAAAATATGTATGGAAATGACAAAGCCAGAAAGGTCACCTTATGTCCAATGTTTTAATGTTTATTTAATAAGAAATTATTATTTTTTTTAAAAAAGATAGTTCCTTCTTACCAAAAAGTGACATGTTGAAAAGGAAGACAGCTCAGCAGGACACATTGTGAGGCCTGCAAGCCATTTTTTCTTGTGGATCTTTGGCCTGCCACACTTTCTATTATTCTACTATGTATTTTCTATTGTGGTAAAATGGGAAGGGGGATTATATGGAGTTGGGTGATATGTAGCCATAATGACATTCTTCTTAGAATCTCAAGGTCATCCTTTGTCTCTCCACATAGCCGGAACTGGATGGGTGGAAGCTGCCAGTGTGGCAGTGGAAGATTGGACCATGGGATGGTCTTGTGGGTGTGGGGGCAAGATCCTGAACTTTCAACTGGGTGGGAAATCCTGGAAGCTTTCAGATTCGGGTTTTCCCAGATGTGCCAACATGGCTCTCTTCATAAATTGGAACTTTGAGCAATACTTTGCCTCGGACTCTGATTTACTTTTGCATGCTTTTTGGAACCCTGACACATGTCCCCTCCCCTCCCTGAAATGTCACAAAATAATGCACCTTTATCAAAGATACACCTGTACAAAATTGGGCTTATCCTGGGCCAGCAGCTACTCCGGAGACATTGCTTGAAGTAGTTCAACCACAGAAAGTTGTTCCAAAGTGGTGCTTCCCAGGGGCAAGTAGACTGAAGGGAAAGGCCAATCAGAGAACCTACAGAGAATCCATGGAAGAGGTTCAGCAGATGTTGGGTTGGAATTCAGACCATCACGTGGTCCTGTGGAGATGGGGATAACTCTTGATGGTCCTTACGATGGCTTCATCCAGGCGAACCAACGGCTTGTAGCCCAGGTCTCTTTTGGCCCGCTCGCAGCTATAATAATGGAAGGTCCCTGCCAGGGCGACCCTCATGGGGGTGAAGGTGGGATGAATGGTAACAAGGGGTCTCAACAGCAGCAAAACCAGGGAGAGGAGAAGGGCTAAATAATAAGCTAACCAGTAAGGGATGCGATATTTAGGAGGGTCGTAGTGCAGGCCGGTGAGGATGCGAGACAAGAATTCCCAGAAAGGAATGGGCTCATCGTTTGTGATGTGAAAAGCCTACGAGACAAACAAGGGAGGGATGGAAGTTAATAAACTAAGCAGACAAGGCAGTGGGGAAATTCATTTTTTTTTACTACCAGTTCTGTGGTCGTGGCTTGGTGGGTGTGGCATGGCTTGGTGCACATGATAGGGAAGGATACTGCAAAATCCCCATTCCCTCCCCACTCTGGGGCCACTACTCAAAATTTCTGTTACCGGTTCTCCAGAACCTGTCAGAACCTGCTGGATTTCACCCCTGATACAAGGAAAACGCCCAAGAATATCAGGGTGCAGATCAGACAATCCATACGTGGTAATTACATCTTTGATTTACATCCCATCTTCCCTTCAGGAGCTAAAGGAGGCGTCCATAGAAGTCTCTTCTATGACTTTCTCGCCCACCACCCGCTCTGAGGTGGGTAGGGCTGACTGTGGGCCTCTTCTAAGCTCAGCACTAAAATGCTATATCCCCCTGGGTCTCCAAGTCTAAACGTCAGGCAACAATGGAGTGTCCTTACCTTTCCACACAACGGAGATTCTCTTTGAAGCTGCTCTGCCGCCAGGATGTGCCCATGGACCACGTTTTCCACATAGGTAAAATCCACCAAATTCTTCCCATTACTGTTCAGAAGAGAGAAGAGTCCAAAAAGCAACAATAATATGCACGAGCCAAACTGTATAATACCGGAGTTCCTCTGGATGCACCGTGACTTGTATAAGCGCTATTAACACCTAACTTGTTGTTTCGGGCAGTATTAAACAACACCGGTGTTGAACGTAAGGCCCACATCCAAGATGTGGTCAGATTCGGCCCACAAGGCTGTCATGGAAAATGTAAGGGTCTGTCCTGCGTCACTTTGGCCCGATCTACCCAAGGCTAAGAAGAAATATGCCAGAAGTTTGGAGAGTGGCGTCAAGCTGGCCATGCCCACCCAGTTGGCCACGCCTAGTTAGTGGCGTCAAGCTGGCCACGCCCATCCAGTTGGCCATGCCTAGTTAGTAGTGCTAAGCTGGCCATGCCCACCCAGTTGGCCACGCCTAGTGAGTGGCGTCAAGCTGGCCATGTCCACCCAGTTGGCCACGTCTAGTGAGTGGCATCAAGCTGGCCACACCCACCCAGTTGGCCACGCCTAGTGAGTGGCGTCAAGCTGGCCATGTCCACCCAGTTGGCCACGTCTAGTGAGTGGCATCAAGCTGGCCACACCCACCCAGTTGGCCACGCCTAGTGAGTGGCGTCAAGCTGGCCATGCCCATCCAGTTGGCCACGTCTAGTGAGTGGCATCAAGCTGGCCACGCCCATCCAGTTGGCCATGCCCAGTGAGTGGCATCAAGCTGGACAGTTGACTACACCCAATCAGCCAACCCCCCCCCCCAATCACAATCCTGATGCGGCACCCAATGAAATTGAGTTTGACACCCCTGTGATATACAAATTCTACAAGGATTGTGAAGGAATATAAGCCAGATCATTCATGGCTTAACTAGAGAAAGTTTTTTTTTGGGGGGGGGGGGTTGCTCTACATAGTTTAGACAAAAGGGACGGAGATAAGATTCTCTTAATTCTAGAATTCTTTTTTTTTCATTCACACTTTGTTTCTTGGATTTACAATTTCCTTTCCCTCCTTTTCCTTTTTCCTAATTTTATAAGCCGACAATGTCATTTTAGTTTTAAATTTTAGCTAATTTTTAAATTTAAATTAAAAATAAATAAATAAAAGGATGCTTTTTACAGAACAATCTATTTTGAGAATGGGATAAAAGACAAGTAAATAACAGTAACAGAAC
This sequence comes from Thamnophis elegans, assembly GCF_009769535.1. Taxonomy (NCBI): domain Eukaryota; kingdom Metazoa; phylum Chordata; class Lepidosauria; order Squamata; family Natricidae; genus Thamnophis; species Thamnophis elegans. The sequence goes on along the minus strand of NC_045552.1, from coordinate 46,058,321 downwards.
TGGGATGATTACCAAATCACCAAGCTTTTCACCATGAAATAATGACGCTTATTGGTAATAATATTACCCTGAAACAGACCAGCAGAAAATTAAGGCTCATTAAAAACTTGTTAAAAGCCACCACAGTGAAATAGAAAGTAACTAAGAATAAATGAGTCACTGGCCATGTGTTATTTCAATTGGGAAAGATTTCATAGATGGAAGCTATAGCCAAAGCATTCCTTGTGCAATACGCCAGGCAAATTATTTGAAAGCAAAGGCAATTAGTTTTGGATTCAGGAGCTCATTCCAGATGAGCGAGGAGTGCAAACCGAATTGACTTGCGAGATGTGGAAAATATGTGTACCGCAAGGTCGAATGGGGGGGGGGGGGTGTTGGAGTTCTCCGAGTTGGCTTCTCTTTCAGCGGATGCTTCATTAACAGACCAGGGAGCATCATGTGAGTAGGGTTATATCAGGGGTCTCCAAACTTGGTAAGTTTAAGATCTGTGGACTTCAACCCCCAGAATTCTCCAGCATGGCTAGCTGATGAATTCTTAACAGATTAACAGAGCTGGAAGGGGTCCATCTAGTCCAACCCCCACCCACCCCCGCCCTACACCACTTCTGACAGATGGCAGTCCAGTCTCTTCTTGAAAGCCTCCAGTGATGAAGCTCCCACAACTTCCGAAGGCAACTTCTGTTCCACTGGTTGATTGTTCTCACTGTCAGGAAATTTCTCCTAATTTCCAGGTTGAATTTCTCCTTGATCAGTTTCCATCCATTCTTCCTTGTCTGGCCTTCAGGTGCTTTGGAAAATAGTTTGACCCCCTCCTCTCTGTGGCAGCTCCTCAAATATTGGAAGATTGCTCTCCTGCCTCCCCTGGTCCTTCTCTTCACTAGATTAGCCATGCCTACTTCCTGCAACCGTTCATCATGTTTTAGTCTCCAGTCCCCTAATCATCCTGGTTGCTCTTCTCTGGACTTTTTCTAGAGTCTCAACATCTTTTTCTAGTGTGGTGACCAAAACTGAATACAGTGTTCTAGGTGTGGTCTTACTAGGGCTTTATAGAGTGGTATTAGTACCTCCCTTGATCTTGATTGTATCCCTCTGTTAATTCTGGAAATTTAAGTCTACAAGTCTTAAACTTGCCAAGTTTGGAGACCCCCCAGGCTATGCAATTTGCTTGGTGTTTATGGGTGGTAGCTTGTCTTACCAGCTTTGATTTGTTTCTGTTGATCAAACATAGGTTCCTGCCTATCTGAGTGTTAGTTAATGACCAAGTGTTGAGGAGGAAGGATGTGTTTAAGTCTGTTCTCTTCCTTATGCACTGATTACATTACCTAGCCTGGCCGTGAAACGTCTGCAAGAAGAGATGAAATCACCAAGAACACAAGGAACCTCGTAGATGGAACTTGACTTACCCAATGACGAATTTCATCTTGCCACTCTTGGCTGCCTGGATGAGGACTGGAACCAGCTGAGGGTCCCGGGGTCCAAATATGCCATGTGGACGGATAGCAATGGTCAAGAAATTCTTCTCTGGGTCACTGGCCTTTAGCACCTCCTAAAAACAAAAACAGTCTATGTAGATCTACCAAGATCTTTGGCCAATGAGAAGGAAGGACTCCCCGGAGAAGAGCCTAAGGCTGGGAAAGATGGAGGGCAAAAGAAGAAGGGGACGACAGAGAATAAGTTGGCTGGACGGAGTCACTGAAGCAGTAGGTGTGAGCTGAAATGGACTCTGGGGGATAGTAGAAGACAGGAAGGCCTGGAGGAACATTGTTCATGGGGTTGTGATGGGCTGGACAAGACTTTGCAACCAACAACAACAGATCTACCAAGAGCAAAATGAAATATCATGAACCCCAAAAGATCCAGACAGACCTTCTCCTGCAGAATCTTTGTTTCTGTATAGTAATCTATGGGCTTCTTGGCATAAGGGAGATCTTCTGTTCCATTCTTAATGTCCGTACCTTCGAAGACAACGCTGGCACTGCTGGTCAACACCAATTTCTGCCAAAGAGTAGGAAGAAAAACATCAAGGGCGTTATGGAAACACGTTGGCTGCCAGATCAAGTTAGAGCCATACAGGATTGAGAAAATTAAGTAGAAACTTCCTAACAGTGAGGACAATCAACCAGTGGAACAGCTGGCCTTCAGAAATGGTGGGCGCTCCATCACTGGATATTTTTAAGAAGAGACTAGACAGTCACTTATCTGAAATAGTATAGGTTCTCCTGCTTGAGCAGGGGGTGGAGTAGAAGACCTCCAAGACTTCCATTCTAAAGTTCTAAAGACTCTCTTCCTGGACTTTACCAATTGGAATTCTTTTGCTGATGAGGTCCACAATATACCTTCCCTGCCTGACCAGGTGTGGTGGGCTGATGTAACAAGACAAACAAGAAACAATGGTTGGAAACTAACAAAGAGAGAAGCAACCTGGAATTGAGGAGAAACTTCGTAACAGTGAGGACAATTAACCAGTGGAACAGAAGTTGCCTCCAGAAGTTGTGGGTATTTCATCACTGGGGGCTTTTAAGAGGAGACTGGATAGCCGCTTGTCTAAGATGGTATAGATTTTCCTGCCTGAGCAGGGGGCTGGACTAGAAGATCTCCAAGCTCCCTTCCAGCTCTACTCTATTCTTAGATCCCTGCTGGATCCAAGTCAATAAACTGGTGCTCTTCTCTATCTATACACAAGTAGTTCCTTTTTCAGAGTATTACTTCCACCAGGAAGGCCTTGATGAAAGTAGAAGCTGTCTTCTAATACTACATTTCACCGTAGAGTAATTGAAGACATGTTACTTCTAAATAGATGACACTCTTGCTTTTCATTGTGTACCAAAGTGACTAGTGGAGGGGGACCTCAAGGGATTAGAAGAAAACTCTCCATAAAGACCAGGAGAAAACAGAGAGTTTAGTTCTAAGGTGCTGGCCTAGCAACTAGGAGGCAGTGAGTTCTAGGCCTCCCCTAGGCATAAATGCCAGTTGGGTGACTTGGGCTAATCATTCTTTCTTAGCCCAACTGACCTCTTGGAAAACAGAAGTCAAGAGTATAAGGTATGAGGAAAAGAGAAGTCAGGAGTATTAGATGTGTTCAACACCTTCAATCAATCAATCAATCAATCAATCAATCCATCCATCAATCAATAAAAATGGCTGTGTGTGTGTGTCTATATGTTTCAGCATAACTCTGGCATGCCTCCTTTCAACCAAACTTGATACGCAGATGACTTAGTCTATGGAAACATATACTGTGGGGGTAACACACCCCTAACGCCTCTCAGGTTGTGTGTTCTGTTAAGATGCAGCCTGTTGTGCCACAAAATGGCTTCTACTGTAAAGTGCAGTGGAGTTACCATGGTAAGGGCTTCACAATACTCCACATGGGGGCTCCCTCCGGTAAGGGGGAAAATCCAACCTTAGAAATTCTGTTTTTGGCTGCGACGGCTTCCTACAACCCTCTGCCAGTGAAAACTGAGCTTGGGAGGGCCGCCTGCATCCCTCCCAAGCTCTGTTTTCACTGTTAGAGGCACCGCAGGCTGGTTCTTCGCTGATTCCAGGAGGACCGGTGGGCCATCTCTAAGCACCCCACGGGCGGGATCCGGCCTGTCGGCCTTGAGTTTGACACCTCTGGACTACGCCTTGTCTCTCCCTGGAACTTAGCAGTGAATTTCTTTTCCATCTTAGGTCATAGGGACCTGTTCAAGTCCTCAAGGAACCCCTGGGACCCACAGATTTCGCTTTGAAAAGCCCCATTCTAGACCGCTAAAACTCCCAAGAGGGAGTCATGAGGGGCAGCTCCTCCTTGCTTGTGTTAGTGCTTTAACATTCCCATTCAAACCTTACTTGGACACCAGCTTCTTTACAAGCCTCAATGACTGTCTTGGTCCCCAAATAATTGACTCTGTAAAAAAGTTCCCGATTGTTGCTAGAAGGTGCAGGCGAGGCACAGTGAAACGCCACAGTCACACCTTGGAGAGCCGGGAGTAGATCCTGTGATGGAGAAGAGAGACAGTCAAAGAATTCCCAGGCTTGAAATTTTGGGCTTGGACCATCTGGAACTGCACCACCTGCAGTCCAATCTAAGCATAACACACAAAAGAGTTTGCTACAGCGTCTTGCTTGTCAACAACTTCTTCAGCTTCAACCACAATAATACACGGGCAAACAATCGATACAAACTCAAGGTAAACCGCTGCAAACTCGATTGCAGAAAATGCGACTTCAGCAACAGAGTGGTCAATGCCTGGAATGCTCCACCTGACTCTGTTGTGACAGCCTCAAACCCTCACAGCTTCAACCTCAAACTGTCTACCGTGGATCTCGCCCCATTCCTAAGAGGTCCGTAAAGGGGGCGTGCATAAGCGCACCAGCGTGCCTTCCGTCCCTGTCCTACTGTCCCCATTTATTTGTATTTACTTCCTTTATTGATGCTTATGTTCATACCTATGCTTGTTATCTTGTACATGTTTGACTAACAAACAAACTGGAGACGCAATTCACTGAGTGAGGCCATCTCCTTTTGATGCCTGTGCAATTTCTACTTGAAGACCTCTAGACAATTAGAAGCAAGAATGTTGGTAAAACTGGAATTGACTCCAGCGGAAAGACACCAGTTTAGAGGGGCCTCTAAGTCACGAGCTAAAGAAGACATTTCAATTATCCAGAGACCCTTAGATCTTAAGGTATCTTATAGCAGAAATCAGATTTAGCACATGAGATATAGGGAATGTTCTTCAAAGTAGTATACACCAGGGGTCCCAAACTCGGTTTCCTTGAGGGCCGTATCAGGGTTGTGCTTGACGTCGGAGGGGCGGGGTGGTGGGTGTGGCCACAGTGGGCGTGACATGGCACTCATGTCAGGGGCACCTATGGTGGTCAAGAACTAAGGCAGGACTTCCTTGAGACCCTCGCTCACTCTTCTTCCTTCCTTGCTTGCTTCCTTCCTTCCCCCTTCATTCATTCTTCTTCCTTCCCCTCTTTCCTTATTTTTAGAGCCGAGGTGGCGCAGTGGTTAAATGCAGCACTGCAGGCTACTTCAGCTGACTGCAGTTCTGCAGTTCGGCTGTTCAAATCTCACCGGCTCAGGGTTGACTCAGCCTTCCATCCTTCCGAGGTGGGTAAAATGAGGACCCGGATTGTTGTTGGGGGCAATATGCTGACTCTGTAAACCGCTTAGAGAGGGCTGAAAGCCCTATGAAGCGGTATATAAGTCTAACTGCTATTGCTATAGCTATTATTTTTCATTCCTTGCTCTCTTCCCATCTTTCTCTTTGCCTTTCCTCTGACCCTTTCTCCTTTCCTGTCCCTTCTTGCATGCTCAAAGGCAAAAAGGAAACATTTCTCCTTTTGTTTTGTTTTTTTAGTTTGTTTTTCATAGCTGTCTGTCAGAGAAAACGAAGCCTGGGGAAGGGCGCGCACTCTCCCCACATCCCGTTTTTTAAAACAGAGCGTTTCGCTGACGGAGGACCTTTGCTATTTCCAGGCTGAGCCATCCCCCCTCCAATCCCCCCGGGCCAGATCTAAGCACCCCATGGATTAGATCCGGCCCACGGACCTTGAGTTTGACACCTCTGGTATACACATTAAAGCAGATTCTAACTTTGCAACACTCCCCAACACCTGGGATAGAAATTCCCAAAATTCTCATTTTAACTCCTAAACAGCTTTCACCAACTCTAGTCTTAGGGCTTAAGACCAAAAAACTTCATGTTGACCATACCTGAGCCGTGTCAATTAGTTTGTTCCTTACCTCTTTCTTGCAGAGATTGCCCAGGTAAAACTGCACCTGGCTGTTATCAAAACCTTTGCGAATGTCAAACACGTTGACCGAGTAGCCTTTTTCCACCAGCTGCTCTACCAGATGTTGACCGAGAAATCCCGAGCCGCCAATCACAGTGCATTTTTTACTAGCCTGCAGGAAACAGATATAAATGGATCACCATCAGGGTTTTTCCCAACACGTTGGGATTGGTTTTTATGAGCACAGAAAGCAACAAGCAAGAACTCATGCAAATAACAACTACTATAGGACAAAAAAAAAAAAAAAAAACCCTTTAGGGCAATGTTATATATAACCTTGCTTCAAACTGTCCTTAAGAGCTGGATTATAGAGATAAAAACGCCTATGCCAAAACAAGAACGTGTTTGGGAGCAATGCAATTTCCTCCTCAGAGAGCAAACTTAAGAAGCAAAGAGTTATTGCAGGGATATCTTAGATTATAGCCTTTCAAATAGCAATAGCAGTTAGACTTATATATCACTTCATAGGGCTTTCAGCCCTCTCTAAGCGGTTTACAGAGTCAGCTTATTGCCCCCAACAACAATCCGGGTCCTCATTTTACCCACCTCGGAAGGATGGAAGGCTGAGTCAACCTTGAGCCGGTGAGATTTGAACAGCCGAACAACAGAACTGCAGTCAGCTGAAGTAGCCTGCAGTGCTGCATTTAACCACTGCGCCACCTCGGCTCTTAATAAAGCCCAGAAATCATAACCAAGGATTTAGATCAAGGAGGGACTAGCTTAGTGCCCTTCAGCAGTGGTCACCAATCAGGGCTCCGCAGGAAAATTTTGGTGGTCTGCAGAAAAATTATTTGCATTGTTTATATGCACTAAATACTATTTATCTTTTTAAAAAATTCATAGCAATGGTCCACAGGATTTAAACTTATGTATTTAGTGGTCCCTGAGGTCCGAAAGGTTGGTGACCCCTGCTCTGCAGGATTTTTTCTCAGTTAACTAGTCAAAACAAAATCTGCCTGGCTCAAGAAATCAAACTACCTGGGCTGCAAAATTATCTAATTCACAGATTCACAGTTTAGACTATTCCAAGTAGAATTGTCACTAAAGCAACATACTGAATCAGGATCTCCTACACTCTTATTTTAAACCAAAGGGGTGGATCTCAAGATTCTAGCCCAAACAGAGCAGGTTCCAGGAGAGTGAAGTCCCACGTGGGAGCCAGGTGAGAAAACAATCTGGCATTTCACCAAGAAAACCACGAGTATCTTTACTCCAATCTTCAGTTATACTTCCTGCATGGAAATAGTAATAGCGCTTAAACTTATATACCGCTTCACAATGCTTTTACAGTCGCCTCTACGCGGTTTACAGAGTCAGCCTCTTGCCCCCTCTCCAACCAGTGGTGGGTTCTGGGCGCTAGGTCCCGGTACAGGCATACCGTTGGCAGCTGGGAGCAGCGGCCACCATACCAGAATGGTGTTTTGGAGGGCCCACCTGCCCGCCCGCGATCCTTACCTAAACAACACCTGCGCAACCTCCGCGGAGCAGCTGGAGCAGCGCAGGGCGGTGGGTGCACATGCATGCGCAGCGCACATGCCCGAGGCGGACACCTGGCCCCGTCGCAGCGTACCGGTTGCGACGGGATCCAGAACCCACCAACAATTTTGGGTCCTCATTTTATCCACCTCGGAAGGATGGAAGGCTGAGTCAACCTTGAGCCTGTGAGATTTGAACTGCGAAATTGCAGTCAGCAGAAGTAGCCTGCAGTACTGCACTCTAATCACTGCGCCACCCATGGCTCATGTTAAAAAAGCTGCTCCCCACAAAAAAAGGTATTTTGCAGAAATAAACTAACTTACCGGCCTCAAATGCATGGCCATCTGGTCCAAAGGTTTTTCAGAAAGGGAAATTCTGCAGTTCTTTTCCTGCTGTACTCAAATGACAGAAAAAGTTAAATTAGAACTCTCCCATTCCTATCACCGATTAGTTAGTTTGCAGCCTAACTTTTTTAAAAGCCCAATGCTTCTCTTTCCTGATGATCAACTGAATTTTCCACTTATGCTGATGTCAGCATAGCACCTGCAGGTACAATGACTGCCTCAAGGTTCACTAATAATTAAACTATTCCAACAGCCTTTGTAAAGAAAAAAACAGCCATTCTAAAAAGATGAAGGAAACGGGCCACCTGTACAGTCCACTTAGTCTACATATAGAAATACTGCCTTTAAATGTGGAAGATTTATTTTAGTCACTACTACTAATTCTAAGGGCTCAGTGGCTCAGTGACTAAGACACTGAGCTTGTCGATCAGAAGGGCTACCTCGCTATTTGGAAATTTTAAATTTATCAGACTTGAACATTCTGATTCTACAAAAATTGCCCTACTTGGAACAGCTTATATCCTCCGACGTTACCCTAACAGTTCCTAGGCCTTTGATTAGGACTCGAGCTGTTGAGCTACCAACCAGCCCCAAAGGCTGTGAATCTCACCAAAGATTAAATAATAATAATAATAATAACAACAACAACAACAACAACAAAACTGTAAAAATCCTGCAAAATTTTTTGGAACATCGTACATTTTAAAAAGATACATGGTTGATACCTAAGATGCTGGCAGCAACCCTTATCAACCATCAATGCCAGTCAATGATATTTGTGATGCATTTTTAAATGTTCAGTTGACTGAATTTTATGTTTAATAAATAAAAGAGATAATATACATACATATAAAGAGAGGGGAGGAGGGAGAGAGAGGAGAGAGGGAGAGAGACAGAGGGGGAGGGAAGGGGAAGGGAGAGAGAGAGAGAGAGGAAGGATGGGAGGGAAGGCAGAGAGAGATTGAGAGAAAGAAAGAGATTTCTGCCAGTAGCTCTGGACAGTTTACCAACTGCTAGACATGATGTGTTAGTAAATATCAAAGACATATAACAATTCTCTGTTGTATCAGTTTTTTAGTCTAATACAAGCCACCTCCATAAGCCTTCCTAACTGGAAAATGGAATATTTATCAGTTAAACCACTTCGAGTCACTTCAATAGAGAGGTGAGCACCATTTAAATTTAATGCATAAAACCCATTACAGTTTGGAAGAGTCTCTGGTCATTTCCATCCCTTGTCATCCCTCACCTGCTTTACTCAAAGCTGCCAAAAAAGATATGATTAAAAAGAGGATATTCCAGGTCTAACGGTGAAGCAAAGCAGCCTGGATCAGGGAAAGGGATCTGAAGCCGCCCGTGGATCTCCCTGCCAAGGAATCTAACACAGAACCGATCCAAAGAAATCCCACTCAGCAGCCTCTCAGCTGGTCCTATTAACCCAACAGCCACGCCTCTTTGCTTTTATACCCATGGGCGGGAAGACCACGCCCATCCTCCGAGATTCTCCAATCACATCCCGCGGCAGCGCTCGACTCCTCCCTCTCCTTCGACCCCACCCCTAAGGTGAAGATCTGCCGAGAGTGGGGAGGCTCGCCCCATTGGCTTTTCCGCCTCTGTGGCCAATCGTTTTTTTCTCACTCACCCCGCCCTCCGCCATTCACCACTAATCACAGCCCGGGCGCGGCTCTCTTTCTCTTGCGCGCGCCCGGCTTCCCGGCCAATAGCGAAGGCGGTTGGTCCCGACGTCGGCGCGCGGCGAGATGAGCCAATCGGAAGGCGCGACGCTGAGCGTCTGGCTGCCGGGCGACAGTTGAGTTCGCGCCGTTGTTTTTGTTTTATACACACACCCCCAACGGGCGGCCTGAGGGACCGGCGCCTCTTCCTGGGGATGGTCAGTGGGGTCGCGGCCGGGGGAAGACCTCAGGCGGGTGGGTGAGGGTGTGTGCTTGTGTGTGTGTGTGGAGAAGGCCGCGTCAGTGGCGGCGAAGCCAGCACGATCTAAGGTAGCCGAAACCGCAGAGGCTGCGCTTAACGGCTGGAATTTGCATCCGTTCCCTGTGCTAATATATGCAAATGAACCACCTGGTTTCCTCTCTCTTGAATCTCCGAATTTGATCTTGGGCCGATTTTGCAGGATCGGGAGGCAGAAGCGCCTTCCCCGACACTTGGTCCACTTTATCTATCTATCTATCTATCTATCTATCTATCTATCTATCTATCTATCTATCTATCTATCTATCTATCTATTTGATTTCGTCAAGCATGAATTAAGTAACAGATATAAGTATAAGCATGGACATGAGCACATGAAATGAGTACAAATAGATAGGGACAGTAGGACAGGGATGGTAGGCACGCCCTTTACAGACCTCTTAGGAATGGGGTGGGGTCGACAATAGGCAGACTAAGGTTAAAGTTTTGGGGGTTTGGGGATGAAACCATAGTCCAGTAGAGCATTCCAGGCATCGACAACTCTGTTGCAGAAGTCGTATTTTCTGCAATCAAGTTTTGGAGCGGTTTATCATAAGTTTGTATCTATTTTTTGCCTATGTATTATTGTGGTTGAAGCTGAAGTATTCATTGACAGATAGGACATTGTAGCAGATAATGGAATGGAAATCATGTGACTGTAGGGGGTTGTTAAGTGTGAACAACGGTCTTGAGTCACTTTTTTCAGTGAGGTAACTTTGAACGGTCACTAAACGGACTGTTGTAACTCAAGGACTAACTGCGTTTGCGAAGCCTGCGTAACAAAGATAAAAGAAAAGGGAGGAGTGGACAGGTGGGGCCCCTTTCAATGTAGAAAACAGGAGTTGGCTGTCAGGCAATGTCATACAAGACATATTGCTAAGAGAAGCAATAGGAGTAAGATTGGCTCTGTCTTTCTAGGATGGATATTGGTAAACTTTTATGAATAGGGTTGAAGTAGAGCCAATAGAATACTTGTTAGATAACTTTTGGGGTGTTTATTAGTTAAGACTTAAAAATAGGAATGGCGTGGAGGCAATAGAGGACAATAAAGTTACCAGTTAGATAACTTTCAAAAAAGCCTATTAGACAATGTTTCTTCCCCCCCCCCCCTCCCTGCCTTGAAAAACTATATAAAAGCTTATGGAGATTCTCAGTCATCCAGGTCATGGTTGTCCCAAAGATGCTTTTTTCAAAAAGCAACTGCTTTTTCTTTGAAGACTTCACTTCTCATCCAAGAAGCTTCTTCAGTATAAAAACTTGTTGAATGCTTTGTTTTGGGGGTCCTGGCATTTTGCTGGCTGGGATCTCTCTTGCTGAAGCGGTTCAATTGAAAGGAAATCATTTCCACACCTCGGGTCTGGTTGCCTTCATCGGCTTTAAAGCCAAGCTAAACCTAGATTTGGGGACAATGGAAAGGATGCCACCAGGTGATCCCAAGGTGTAGGCTAGATCGGAAAGTCCAAGAAACATTGGCCAGTCATTTCAGTCACGTTGCCAGGAGACAACCACAAAATCACCAGCTCTTGGGAGTCCGTACTTGACCAAGAAAGTAACATCTTGCATATAGAAAATTAGCATTTGGGGAAGGGTGGAGCTGAACCATTTGCTTTCTTTGATTTACTACTTTTCTGATTTGAGGCAGGCTTTGCTCAGCCCTGTTGAATGATGTGAATATATTGTCAAGTAATAAAACCAGGGGCATCTGCAGGGTATGGTCAAAGAAAGTCAAGATGATGGCCAAGCTTTTGTAATTAAAGTTGTACGTACCAGTGTTATCATCTTGATTATTTTGACCACAGATCAAGGACCTCTCTATAGCCCAACTACATCAGCGCTGATAAATATTTTTTTTAAAAATTCCCTACAATAGGATCAGTTTTCCATTTTAAGTTGCAGCCATAATCCTTTAATCCCCCTGAGAATAAACACCAATAAAATTGGTAATAATTTTAAAAGTCAGGAAATATAATATTTCTAAAGTGTCATTTCAATCACAAAGTTAAGGTTTTTAAAGGAATATCTTTAGGAAGAATATATCCTGCACAACTATACCCAGCTGTATATTAATTGGGTGAAAGAAATCAGGATATTCCTAGAGAAAATACATAAATTAACCTATTTAATTTAGGATGTGTTCAAAAAATATTAATTGAAGACTTACACCACATCTGCAGTATGGTGCTTCCCTTCACATTCTGAAAATTGGAGTTTTGGGTTTTTTTATTTTTAAAAAAAGAGCAATTTAGCTACTAGGACCTCAGAGGCAGAAGTGTTTGAAACTCTTCTTCAAAGTCGGGCCAGGCTCTCTGGAAGAGTAAGAAGTGAAACCCTCAAGGGAGCTAAAACTGGGTTATGTCTTTTAATATTCTCTTCTGCCTTTCATCCATGCTCTCAGGCCTCCAGCTATAAGAAGGCGTCCCTGGGAGCAGCAGCTCAGAGGAAGAAAACAGCTTCCAAAACCGAGCTCACCGAAGAGCAGAAGCAAGAGATTCGGGAGGCCTTTGATCTCTTTGACACCGATGGGACTGGCAATATTGATGTAAAAGAGTTGAAGGCAAGCTGCAGAATATCACTGAGATGCTTTCGTTACCTGAGAGCTGGCTCCGTTAGTAGGTCTCTCTTCTCAGAGAGATCTGTCATTTTAGTCATAGAATCGTAGGGCTGGAAGGGACCTTGGAGGTCTTCTAGTCCAACCTCAACTCATCCTCTTTTCAATTGTTTTCAGGTCGCCATGAGGGCCCTTGGGTTTGAGCCCAAGAAAGACGAGGTCAAGAAAATGATTTTTGAGATTGATAAGGAAGGAACAGGAAAGATTACCTTCAGTGACTTCCTAGGAGTGATGACCCAGAAAATGGTATGTTATGCTGGCTATTAGAGACAGAATCTGGTTTTATGTGTCAACTCTCAAAGAGGTTGAATGCTGCCTGGGATTTCTCAGGGTCATGTTCCATTTGTCAAAGAGGAAAACCAGGCCTGGTCCTATCGTAACTGCAGATATCAAACCTCAGCTCAGAGAGTGGTAGAACTTGTGAGGCAGATTGGAAAAGAATGGAAATTAAAGCCTTTTCTGGCAATAGCTCTTCAGCAATCTTATTCTGATTGGATGAGAAGGGGTGCATTTGATTGTATGTAAGCAGTAAAAGCCATCTCCGGCGGAATCCTATTTGCTGCCTTCAATTAACTGAGGGCAGAACCTGCTTTAAAATAGCAATAGCACTTAGATTTATATACCGCTCCACACTGCTTTATAGCCCTCTCTGTAGTTTACAAAATCCGCCTATGGCCCCCAACAATCTGGGTCCTCATTTTACCCACCTCCGAAAGGATGGAAAGCTGAGCAACCTTGAGCCCATCAGGATCGAACTGATGGCAGTCGGCAGAATAAGCCTGCAATACTGCATTCTAACCGCTGCGTCACCCCCAATTGTTTTTGTTCCACTTTGTTTAACATGTCTGAAGGCTTGTTCTTTTTTTTTAAAAGGCTGAAAAAGATTCAAAAGAAGAAATTCTGAAAGCTTTTAAGCTCTTCGATGATGATGAAACAGGCAAAATCTCTTTCAAAAACCTTAAACGTGTGGCCAAAGAACTGGGCGAGAATCTCACCGATGAGGAGCTTCAGGTTGAAACTATGTTGGCTTATTTATGTAGCCGTTTTATAAACAGTGACACTTAACTCATTTTAAATAAACTGAAATCTGGTAAATGAACAAGTGGGAATGTATTATAGCCCGTCAGCAGAGCTGGCAGCAGATTTGGACAGTGAGGAGGTTGGGGAGGAACATGGGCCAGTCCTGCAGTCTGGGGAAGGCTCTGATGAGGGCTCTGTGTTGGAGGCAGAGAGAGGGCCAGGGCCATCTGACACTTATCAGCTGCCTTTGGAGTCAGACATCAGTGAGGCAGAAGAACAGCTGGAGTCTGTTCCCAGTGTGTGCATGCACAGAGTTGCCAGACGAAGGGAACAGCTAAGGAACAAGGGAGTAAGGCCACAGGTGGACAGTGAATGGCCCCTCCCATAGGGAATAAAAGGAATGAAAGGGGAGAGGTGTTTGCAGCAGACAATTACTTTGCTTAATTGGTTCATGATTTTCCCAGACTCCTTGCCAGGTTTTGAAGATATCAGCCTGGCAGCTCTCCAAGCAAGATAGGGTCTGTGACTGTAAATTCACCCTTGAAAGACTTTCCTGGATGTGAATGACAGGAATTCACAGTAACTTAATAAAAAGTGGCTTTTGTCGTGACAAGGAGTCTGCTTTGTGATTTGGGGGAAACCTAGGTCAGAACAGAATGCAAGAGTGGGAAAAGATGAATAAACTCCAGCCAGTGGACAAAGCTGGTCAGATTGGAACAAATTAGAAACTCTTCGAACCAAGTTTTTGAAGTGGTCTTTGTTTTCATAGTTCTGCTATTACCTCACTTGATTTTTGCTTCTGCTGCAGGAGATGATTGATGAAGCCGATCGGGACGGAGATGGGGAAGTCAATGAACAGGAGTTTCTGCGGATCATGAAGAAAACTAGTTTGTACTGAGATGCTTGGTCCACACCGTGACTTCCATTTGTTGCCTCCTGTTGGCTGAGTTCAGTCTCAACAGATTCCTCTGGGAAAGAGATGAACAACAGCCCAAATCTCATAAACATTGTGAGCTACTTACAGTTCTCTTTCAGCAACATCAGCTGACTCCCAGTCCATCTTTCAGTGTTGCATACTACAGCAGGAAATGTGAGGCCTGGGGGCTTAAATTACAGTTTGAAGAAAGTGGTGTTATTTCTACATAGGGTGCATGTGAGAATGGGATTTCGAATTTACATACCGAGAAAACACCTTTCTCTTTTAAAATATTGTTGTAAACTCTTTATTATTTGAGTTTTTTAGTCAAGGAAAAAACAATTCCAGAAAGTTAATGGTTTTGCTTCAACTCTTGCATTTGATTCATTGCTCTTTGTTCTTGTCTTCTATGAAAGTGGCCTAATTCTGGTTATAAATATTCAGATATAGTGCCTGCCTTACCTAAACATTGATATAAAGATATTGTGCACTTAATACCTCTTTATTCCCTCTCCCCATAAAAAAGCATTGAATGTAAATGGATATAACTTTAATACCAGATTTGATAAGAATGAACTTGTAATAGCCCCCCCCCCCCCAAATATGGCTTGTGTTGCTGGTTGTGAAAAGTAAAGCTGAAATCAAAACTTTATGACAGCAGCGTTGTTTGGGTTTTTTATTGTACTGATGACTGTTTTTAATTTTTATTTACATTGTTTTCCCACATAAAAATGCTGAAGGGATTTTTTGGCCAAGCAGAAACAAAAATAGGAAGAGGAAATCAAGTCTGTAAAATTACCTGTCGGGTGAAAGATCAGGACCACGCAACAGATTTATGCACAGGAAGCTTCTCAAACTAACAACGCTTGCTTGTAGTTAGATGAGGGGCAACAGAATTCAACAGTGGGGTTGGACTTAGTTTGCTTGTGTCTACACAGGGATTCTAGGCTGATGCCTCTTAACTCCACACACACCACCGGTTCTGATATCCCTTCTACATTATAACCCCAATCGGCTGCTATTGAAATCAGGAAACAAACCAAAAAAAGCACCACACTGCCAGGGTTCCAAGGAACACCCCCAACAAAAGAAGACTCTGAGGCTTGAGTTTCCTCAGTTCCATTTTATTAGAAATGTCATATTGGCACATCTGGGGAAACCCGAATCGAAGAGCTTCCAGGTTTTCCCCACCCAAATGAAAGTCCAAGCTCCTGCCCAGCACCCACATGTCCATCACATGGCCCAATCAGGCATTGTCTCAACTGGAGATGCCTCCCAGTCACACCATTCTAGTTGCAGGGCAACACATCCTTGACTGAGAAAGGAATGTTATTTTGACTATATACATATCTCCCTTACTCCATATAATCCTCCCTCCCATTTCCCCACAGCAGAAAAATGTGGCAGGCCTGAAGGCCCAATGCCAAAGATGGCTTCCAGGCCTCACTTTATGATGGAATTTCATCATTATGTAGCAATACAGGTAGACCTCGACTTATGATCACAATTGAGCCCAAAATTTCCATTACTAAGCAAAATAGGTTAATGATTTTTTTGCCCTCTTTTGTGACCTTCCTTGCCGCAGTTTCCAAGGTGAATCAGTGCAGTTGTTAAGTAACATGGCTGTTAAATGAAACAGGTCCCCGTTGATTTGTCAAAGAGATTGCAAAGGGGACTCACCTGACCCCAGGACACCAACCGTCATAAATACGTGCCAGTTGCCAAGCATCTGAATTTTGATCATGTAACCATGTGGATGCTGCAACGGTCATAAGTATGAAAAATGATCATTGGCCACTTTTTCCAGTGCCGTTGTAAGTTCGAATGACCAAATGGTTATAAGTTGAGGACTACCTGTATTCTTACAGCGTTCAACTAAATTGCCTTGGATTGTTGGGACTTGCTATGCGAAAATCACTTATCACAATATTACAGCGCAATCTAATATGTATCGATTCTGAAAGCAAATCCTTTTTTCACCTACAATAAAATTGACCCTATGATTATAATCTTAAATGCGTCACAAATTATATTGAAGTACTTTTTCCCTTTCCCTCTTCCTAACAGCGATGGAAAATTGTGAAAATTTAAATGTTGCAGGATCCATTCTGTGTTGGTCACTTCAACTAGAGGTTTTGTCTTCCAAGCTTTCAGGCCCATGCTGAAGATGGACTCCATCTTCAGGGAATTTCTCTCTAGCCAAATCTCTGGTCCCGGTGATCGACCCAGTTTGGATCCTGCAACATTATCCTGGGATGCGTATATTTGCCTTCTTTCATAGAATTTAAATGTGTTCTATTCAAATGCCATTCACCTGAAAGTTTATAGTTCTTGCAATTCAACAGGCAAGAGAGATGGAAAGCAGCCCATTTCCAAGGACACATATCTCCATGTCTGTTTCTTTTTCAAATCAATCACATTTTAAAATGTAATAGGGATTGACAGTCCTATAAAGTTTACATCATGGCTTAATTTTTTTTATTTTCTGCTTTATACTCTCAAGCCAATCCACTAGAGGGCATTATTGAAAATACTTTTCATAGAAAGAAAAGAAAAAACATGTTTAGGCAATTATTTTAGATACCTGTTAAAAAGTTTCATTCAGCTGAACACAGCTTACTTTTGAATAAATAAACAGGATATCATCATTACTTTGATGTTTTTACACAAATAAAGAAACTGGTAGAATTTTCTCAGAATGGCCACTGGCCACTGGCCACTGTTGAGGGATTTAGTTCAGTTATCTATGAAAGACCAAAAAATGTCCATCCCCTGGTAGATAAGCCTGTAACTCGACAACAGACCTCAACCTAACTGCAGAGTAAAAGCCCAAATAAATAGATTTTCACTGCTGGAAGAATTTCTGAAGGCTGGTATTCCTTGGGAAAAAATTCTGTGTTCCTTACAAAAAGGAGCCCTTACTATTAAAGGAAAGGTAATTATTGTACACTAGCTGGATACGCGTGCTTTGCAACAAAACTATGTGATCAGGCTATGCAGGAGAAATTCTGTTCACAATCCTTTGGTTCAGTGGTGGTCGGTGATTGAAACATAAGGGAATATCACTCCCGCAACTTTGTATCTGGAAGCAGTTCCATAGGTGGAAGGGGTAGACATTTTGGTGAGGTACCAACGTTTAGTAATGTAAGGAGCCCTAGACCGCTCCTGAGTGAAAGAATGGAACATCTGCGTAATGGAATGTGAGGCAACTGGCAGTTGGAACAGAGTTCTTTTTAGGTGGGGAGGGTGAGTAGAACTCCTTAGCATCAGAGCATGTTAAATACTGTATAAGAAATACTAATGATCTGATGGTCATTTGGAGAAATCCTTTCTTAGCGAGCTAGAGGCCTAGAAGCCAAGAGGATTCCGTGATGAGTGAGTGGTACATTATTATTATACATTAACAGCCTTGCTCCAATAACCAGCATTTCTCACCACTGGCACTGGTATTTGGAGTATCAGAACATATGAGGGGAGCATATGTTCCTTCCTCCAAAATAAAGCTGCTACTTCAACAGCAGCAACTGAAGAAAAGAGCTGGTTGCCACACCTCTGGATTTTGATCACACGTCTGCAGGGATGCTGCCATGGTCATAAGTGCAAGGACCAGTCATAGGTCGCTTTTTTTCAGAGCCGTGATAACTTCAAATGGTTATAAGTTAAGAGCCACCTGTGTTAAAATCGGAATATATTCCTTGCTAATTAATCTTAAACTAAGTGGTTATTGTAATTCAGAAGTTACTCTGGAAGAGAAGAGTATTTTGTTTATAGAGCAATGGTAATAAATGCATCCTTTTCTTAGATTTTTCTACCACCGGTCAGTAGGTTGGGATCAAAGTTAAAGCTGCACTTCTATTCCAACTTTAATCAGAGTACCATCAAACTCCACTGGGTGTACGCCTGAATAGGCATTAGCCTGACCCAATAATCATTCTGTAATATCTTGCAAATCTCGTTAGCCATTTAACCTTCACATATCACTTCCCACAGCCACGTTGTCTATTGCTGTTTGACGGAACCGTGCCATGTGTGTGTTCTAATCTTTGAAGCATTTAGGCCTTTTGAATGATTTGAGGAAGACTTGTTGACTGCTTTATCTCCCGTTTCATTTTCTTTAATACCCACACCAGCCGAGATCTATACAAAAATGTCATTGTTGCCATGACATATTACCATATTAAGGACATCAATAATTTCCAAAGCCAGGCCCTCTCTAGTGATTGAAATTTCCAGGGTGATATCAGTGGCACTTAAAAGATCTGGAGAAGTGACAGATGGTAAAGATTACACTTTAGTAATTTAATTCAGCACCATCAGAACATCAAATAACTCAGCTCTTCTGGCTTGATATAAGCAATCTAGCTAGCGAAACGGCCTGCCCCTGATGGAAATTTACACATAGGGGTAAGAAACTTTCCAAATCCGGGAAAAAAGCTTGTATACATATTACAGACTGGTTCACAAGGGCAGGTAGAATAGTCGAAGCTGTTCCATTGAATTCATCAACCACAATTTCATCAAAGCTGTACATCCACAGCTTCTTACCCGGGTGCACAGTACTAATTTCAAATTAACAGAAACAATATTTCAACATCTTACTCAGCACAAAATTATTTATCCACCGTTGATGGGCACAGCTCAATTGGGATTGTAACCATTTCCCCTTTCAAAATCCAGCCACCAAATTAGGATGATAACTCAGTCACTGTGTTAAAACTGTAACAGTTTTAGTTGAGTGAGTTCCCAGATTGGCTGTGTTTACATATGTTTAACCTGATTGCTCATCAATTCATTGGGAGGCTATGTTAAATCATATACTTACCCAAAGGGGTGGATCACTCAACATAATCGGGAAGCCAGGAATCCAATTTAATGCCCTAAGACTGGATATCTTATACAACCATACCCTATTCATCTAAGATTTTCTATATTTGGCAAAGCAGATATTCTTCCTGCTTTGTTATTTATCAGATTCCAAATAAAGAAAACTGCATTTTGGTTTTCAAATACGTGACCCGTCAAAACCACGGTCCACAAAAGCGCGATCGACGAAAGCGCGCATTTGACGTCATCACAGCGCGACGAAAAAAATTAAAAATTGAAATAAAAATAAAATTAAAGCAAGCCGATTCACATAAAGGTAAGGGTTAGGTTTAGGGTTAGGGTTAGGTTAAGGGTTAGGGTTAGGTTTAGAGCGTTAGGGTAACGTTTAGCGTTAGGTTAAGGGTTAGCGTTAGGTTTAGCGTTACATTAACGGTTAGGTTTAGGGTTAGATTTAGGGTTAGGTTAAGGGTTAGGTTTAGGTTTAGGTTTAGGGTTAGGGTTAGGTTTGGGGGGGTTAGGGTAAGGTTTTCGCTTTATTTTTACATTTTTCGATCACAGCGCGATGTTTTCATCGCGCTGTGATGACGTCAAATGCGCGCTTTCGTTGACCGCGATTTTGTCGTCCGCGGTTTTGTGGTGGAACCTTCAAATATACTAAGGCTGGATTCATACGACCTTCTATATTTGGTTAGGGATTAAAATTTGGTGTTGTATCGTAAACCCAGTTTGATTTTCGGAGTTGCTCTTAATTCTGATAAGACTGCAAAGTTATGTATGAAACCTTATTACTAAAAAACAAAAGGGGAAAAAAACTGTTCTACACTTGACATTGTAAAACTCCATGGCATAATGATTTCAAGCTTTATTTTTACCCGCTAGTTAAAGCAGAAATATATTAGAGTTTTTCACTGTCTATAAATACAACTCATAAAAAGTTCTTATTACAGAATGCTTTATTAACATCACCAGACGGTCTTATGGTGTGATCTATGGTTGATCGATTTGCCTGAAAGTCACTTTAATATGGAGGAAGAAGATTGTTCTTCTCCAGAAAGAATGACAGCCAATAATAAATCATCGCTTCCCATCATCTTAACGTAGCAATGAAGTTGGGGAGCCAACGGATCATAAGAACCTAAATCAGAATACGATCCTATTTTCTTTTGGAAATTGAAAAATGAAAAATTTCTATCAAGCATTCTTGCCCCGGCTAGAAAATACAAACATCCTTAGGAGGGCTGAACTGAATGCTTTGTTGGCGACTCATGCTTTGTTTTTTTTAAAAATGGAACTTTAAAAAAAACTTATTTCAGATTGTCCTCCACTTACAACTATTTGGGATTTTTTAAAATAAATTATTTATTTTTTTATAAACGTATCAAAGCAATGTTTAAACAGTGTGACATTGCGTGTCATACATTCTAATACAAGTAAAACTAATAAACTTAAATCATAATTGTTACATTCAATCAACTTATGTATTTCTAGTAATAATACACATATTAGGTTGAAATCTGCCATTGTTCAATTGTTCCACATTTTCTCTCATTACCTCCATTTTATTATATAAAAATGTATAGACTGATATTCCCCCTTTTCTTATTTCTATCACTTATTCTAGCTTTTAATCCTGTCACCCTTTATTTTTTTTTAAAAAAAATCTTCTCTTTCCTATCTAATTTCTAATCATGTCACCTATCAAGAGAAAAAAAAAACAATAAGCAAAGAGAGTGAGAGAAAAGGAGAAACAAATAATAACAACAAATAAGAAAATTCATCCCTCCCATCATCTCCTGCCCGCTCCAATACTATTAATTGCTATGCTTTAAGAAAAGTTTACAATTATTTGCTTAGCCACCATTTGAAGTCACAATGGCATTGAATCAAAGAAAAAAGATTAGTCCTCACACTTATGACTATTGCTGCATCCCATGGTCACGTGATCAAAATTTGGGCACTTGTCAATCAATAGGCATTTATGATGGTTGCGGCATCCTGGGGATACATGATTGCCATTGAGAATTTCTCAGTCAGCTTTTGACGAGCAAAGTCAATGGAAGAAGCCAGATTCAGTTAACATCCAGGTGATTTGCTTAAAAACCGCGGTATCTTGCTTGTCAACTGTGCCCAAAATAAGGTTGTAAAATAGGGTGCGATGCATTTAACTCCCTTTCTTAATTCTGGCCCCAATTTCCAGCACCTGGCATTTCTTTGTGTAAGTGATGGCAGGTTGTTTTCGCTAGCCCAGGGGTTTCAAACTCAAGGCCCATGGGCTGGATCCGACCCATGGGGCGCTTAGATCTGGGCCATGGGGGCACACTGGAAACAGCAAAGGATCGGCCCGCAGTGTCTCTACCAGTGGAAATGTAGTTCGCGAGGGACATGCGCAGCCCTCACGACTCCATTTTCACTGGCAGGAGGCCGTCGCAGCCGGAAACGGAGCTCGGGAGCCTGTTTTCACTGGCAGAGTGCTCGGGCCACCACAGGCACCCCCAACACAAGTGATGTCGAACTGGCCACGCCCACCTGGCCACCGCCCCCCCCAAGTCAAACACAACCCTGATGCAGCCTTCAATGAAATCGAGTTTGACACCCCTGTGCTAGCCTCACTTTCTTTCACACAGTTATTTCCTATTGTTTTCAGTTGTGAGAATGGTTTTATCAACTGGTTTCTTTGCTTGTTTACTTTCACTAAATTGTCTTCCCCAGGTTCGGTCACAAGTTGGAACTGACCTAGATTCCTTTGCCTTCACAGCCCTCGAATATTCTTCCATCCATTCTCTGTGTGAGATCATCCGTACGAGTAATCCATAAAGAAGGAAGTTGTAGCTACCAGTTGAGAATAAGGTAAAAATGTATTACCAGAAATTAATATTCCGGAGAACATAACCAACTGTTAAGTATATATTTTTTTAAAAAAAACATGGTTGCCTAAATAATATTTTAAATGATGCATATTTATAATATAAAATAATCCTTAGGAGGAGTGGAGCATTTTCTGCAGATTAGTCACTCCCACACAAGAATCAAAGCATTTGTCATAGCAATAATTATTACCAAATATATTTAACCAGATAGAGCTGACTTACCGGTACTTTTAGCCATGATCTGAAAAGTCTCTTGATTTAAGAGTGTTCATTGATGGAGATCAACCTTGAAGTTCCAACTTCCATTCTTGTCTTGCAGTTAAACCAACAAAAATAAAAGAATTGATTAATCAATGGAAGGAAAGATCATATCTGCCTGATGTCTCCTAGTGTACCCTTTGCCTGTCAGGAGAGAACATCCAGAAACTGGGTGGACAATTAATTGATCATAATTAATCAAGGATGATCTGTAGCATACCATGTACCCATTGAGCATGCTAAATCCACACAGCATTCCTTCCTTCCCTTTTATGTTCGGAATAGCCTTGTGATATGAGATCAATGTTTTCCAAATTTGGCATCCTTAAGATGCATGGATTTCCAACTCCCATATTGTCCGGAGAATTCTGAAAGTTGAAGTCCACACATTTTAAAGTCGCCAAGGTTTAAAACAACTACATTAGACTGTGAGAGAATTGCCCAATAAGGTTGAATGTACTCCTGAGTTACCCAACTCTCAGCCACGATGTTCCCTTGGCTGGTCCGAGTTACATCTGGAGATACTATGGACTTTGCTAAGGATGTTCCTGCTATGCTTATTAGGAATTAGAAAATTCAATATTTCCTTCTCAAAATCTAAGCAAGGATGAAATGTTGTTGTTGTTGTTCTTCTTCTTCTTCTTCTTCTTCTTCTTCTTCTTCTCCTCCTCCTCCTCCTCCTCCTCCTCCTCCTCCTCCTTCCCCTTCTTCCTCTTCCTCTTCTTCCTCTTCTCAACTTTTTTTAGTTTATGGAAAAAAGATTAAAATACAAAACATCAAAATATTTTTTAAAAATCACAACAAAAAAGACATTAACAAAAAAGTATCTTAAAAACAATAACAACAATACATATACACATAACATCTTTGCTCATTGAATGCTGATTGGTATAGTATAATACAGGGGTTGGGAATATTAAACACCCAAAGAACCACAAAGGGCCTAACCAGAAGCCCCCACTCCCCCGTTCAATTCTGGAGCTGGAAGTCTGGTTCCCCCACCATAGAGTCTCCTCCTAGTGCGGAATCCTTTTTCCTCTACCTGTCCTAACTAAAAGCCCTATCAATTGTGTAACTGACCAGCAATAGGGAGCCGCAGCAGAGGGATGAAAGAGCCACATGTGGCTCCAGATCTCTGGTATAGTACAATTCTGGTTTCCCACTCCCTGTAAAACAGGCCCAAAGAATTTTAAACTGTTAAACTACCAAATCAAACTGTCTTTGCCTGTCATTGGTAAACTGTGTTAATAACAATGTAGTTAATTGGGGAGGGGAACAATAATAATGAACACATTACGTAAGAATATAAAAAGAATAAAAATTGTCGACAGTAATTGGAGAAAGACAAAACCCTCTGCTAACAAGTCGTAGAAAATTTACCACAAGTTCAATCCCTAATCAGCCCAAATATTAACCTTAATTGGTTGGATTTTTTTTTCTTGAAGTTCTTTAAAGAAAACAACCAGCTATGTATTTTGGTAATAGAGTGGTGCTTTAGAAGCCGAGACAAATCTCTCTCCAATTTATCTCACTAAAAAGCTTTGTTAAGGTTTTGATTTTCCCTTATCTTAACACAACAAAGCCACTTAGGGCTGCCTTATCGAGGGCAACTAATTAACAGCGCAAACAGATATTGTTTGCAATAATCATTTTGTATACAGCACCTCGAATGCTGAATTAGCAGTTCCAAGTTGATGCACTCGCTTGATGTCCCATATAGATTTTTGTTTGCACATTCATATGAGTTTAATAATGCATAGGCATTTAGCTGGAAAATTACCTCTTCCTACAAAACCATTAAAACTTCTATAGGCATTTCATAAAAATTAAAAGTAACAGATACTTTCCAGCTACAGTAGATGACAAAAGTGTTCAATCACCTTTGAATCAATTCAAACATTCAATCTGTTTGAATCAAAATGGCTCAAGCAGGTTTTTTTTAAAAAAATTCCATGGACATGGTTAGCCATCTTTCTGGGATAAACCACGCTTGAGTTCTGCATCCAGTTTTGGACCCCACACCGTAAAAAAGATGTTGAGACTCTAGAAAAAGTGCAGAGAAGAGCAACCAGGATAATTAGGGGACTGGAGGCTAAAACATTCGATGAATGGTTGCAGGAACTGGGCATGGCTTCAGGAAAGCTGTAAAAACTTGGCTGTTCTGGCAGGCCTGGGGCTGTTGACCTCACTTTTGAGGTCCAGCCCCGATTAGCATGAATGTACAAGGTGTTGCTGTTTTTAAACTGTTTCTTTCGTTATCTGTTTCGTTATGTGTTTTTCTCTTTATTTTTGTAAGTCGCCCGGAGTCCTTCGGGATTGGGCGGCATATAAATGTGTTGAATGAATGAATGAATGAATGAATGAATGAATGAATGAATGAATAAATAAATAATAAATAAATAAATAAATAAATGAATGGCTAGTCTAGTGAAGAGAAGGACCAGGGGAGACATGATAGCCATGTTCCAATATTTGAGGGGCTGCCACGGAGAGGAGGGGGTCAAGCTATTTTCCAAACCACCCAAAGGCCAGACAAGGCATAATGGATGGCAACTGACCAAGGTGAGATTCAACCTGGAAATAAGGAGGAACTTTCTGACAGTGAGAGCAATCAACCCCATGGAACAGAAGTTGTGGGAGCTTCATCACTGGAGGCTTTCAAGAAGAGATTGGACTGCCATTTGTCAGAAATGGTGTAGGGTCTCCTGCTTGGGCGGGGAGGACGACTAGATGACCCATAAGGTCCCTCCCTTCCAACTCTGTCAATCTGTTAAAAACTGTTTCAGGTGACTTTATGAAAAAGAAATGAACAAGGATAAATAAGCAACCAAGCCCTCGTCCCTTGGAAAGAAACAGAGGTCATGAGGTTTAGGAGCTGGATTGAGTTCTACTTATCTATTTTGTGAAGACTGAAATCCTTAAGATTTAGCTTTTGAATAATCCGACCTTCTCTTCTTCCGAGTCCCATGAACTTCTTTTCCTCTAAGGACCTTTGTTATTTTGAAAATTATATATATTGGCACTGGTTCTAGGGATGATTATGATGGTATGAAGCAGCAGCATCTTGGCTTATAAATGAAGTAGAAAGTCTTGTTTTTTAAGTACAATCTCTACCATATGTCAATTTTGAACATACATTGAAACAGGACTTCAAAAAGACTTCTGTCGATTAGCAAAGATTGGCTTGAGATAACTGCTCAAGCATGTGTTCCATCTTCTGAAGGGCACCAAAATACTTTAACTCTTCTACGAATAGAAGAGAATATTTGTAGCTCAGAGTTGAACTGTGCAGTCTTGGTGTTCTCTAAGCTTGTTTGTTTTCTTATAGACACTTGATTTTTTTTCCTCTCTTGCAAACCATGCCCCAATCAAGGAACTACCAACTCAGATAGACAACCCAACAGTAAACCACAAGCTAATCAAGGAATCTTCCACCAACACTGACAGGGCAAGCCATCTGTGTACAAACAGAGAGCAAACTCCACTCCCTTCTAACTCTCATGATGTTATCTATTTTGATAATGGGCAGAACTTCTAACACCCATCCTATAATCTCTATATATAAAAGCCAAGTACCACTCACTCATCATGAAATCTCCAGAACTATAAAGCCTACAAACTTGAAATTTGGCACATATGTTCCTCTTGACTTCTAGGTGCTTGCTAAGAAAGGATTTTTCAAGATCATTAGTAATTCTTATACAGTAATTGACATGCTCTGATGCTAAGGAGTTCTACTCCCCCTCCCCACCTGGAAAGAACTCTGTTCCAACCGCCAGTTGCCTTACATTCTGTTACCTCAGTTAAAACTGGCAGATCTTCCACTCCTTCACTCAGGAGCGGTCTGGGGTTCCTTACAGTACTAAACATCAGTATCTCACCAAAATGTCTACCCCTTCCACCTATGGAACTGCTTCCGGACTCAAGGCGGCAGGAGCGATAGTCCCTTATGTGTTTCAATCATCAACCACCACTGAGCCAATGAATTGTGAACCAAATTTCTCCTGCACAGCCTGACCACATAGTTTCATCACAAAGCATGGGTCTCCAGCTAGTTACAGTATCCTATTTCTAAAAAAGGCCTCTGTGATATTTAATTCAGGCTCCTGAATACTTCTTGGAAATTGGGATGTGGTAGCAGTGGATGCTTCCCTTGGAAGCAACAACACGCCAACAAAAGAGCAACAACCCACACGCCACTTGGGTGTGGAATGCGACACTCACTTCAGAAAGTAGCAGCAGGCCCAGTTAAATCTCCAGGTGCCACTTTGGAGACATGGGTTCTACTACTCAACCTTTGGGCTGAAAAATGACTGTTGTTGAAGGGACTGAATGTTTCATAAGTTGGCTCAAGATTATACCTGTAGGAATCTAAAATATGTTTCTTCTTCCATTGATGAAAAAAAAGAGGGGGGAGGAAAGCTTGCCTCCGCAGTTTTTCAAACTCAGGGCTCTCTCCTATGCCTTATACCTCCCCAACTTGTCAAACCACAGAGCCTAATAGATCTACAGGTGTTTTATTTATCTTCTGGACTGCCACCCATGGGCTGCACTTCATCACCACAAGGCAAGATCTATCACCCACCCCTATCTAGAGCTATATAGCAGGAGCGTGCTTGGACCAACAAGTTGTTCCTCCTCCAGCATAACTGCGCTGTAAATTGTCCTTGACCAGACAATAAACGCCCAACAACCTTCCTTGTTAATCTGCCCGATCTCAACAGAGGATGGAGGGGAGGATGATGTGGGGAGCATTGGGGTTTAATCATCCTTCACCCAAAGTTTGCTCGAGTTTCAAAGCTTTACCCAGGGCTTTCAGACGTGGTCAACTGGATGTGTTGGGGGGACATTGTGTGCCTGTGTTGTGATGCCACTTTTGTTTTGTGTGAGTGGGGCTTAAAAGGTAAAGGTAAAGGCTCCCCTCGTATATTTGTGCTACTGGTTTCTGACTCTAGGGGGCAGTGCTCATCTCCGTTTCAAAACCGAAGCGCCAGTGCTGTCTGAAGACGTCTCCATGGTCATATGGCCGGCATGATTCAACGCTGAAGGCGCACAAAACGCTGTTACCTTCCCACCAAAGGTGGTTCCTATTTTTCCACTTGCATTTTTTACATGCTTTCGAACTGCTAGATTGGCAGAAGCTGGGACAAATAACGGGAGCTCACTCCGTTATGCGGCACTAGGGATTCGAACCGCTGAACTGCAGATCTTTCTGATTCGCAAGCTCAGCGTCTTAGTCCCCGAGCCAGGAAAGAAACACGTAAAAAAGAAAAAACTACATTTGCTCACCACCTCCTACAGTCCATGAATCCTCATTCAATGTGGCATACTGAGTTCAATGTCCTTTTCTTGTGGCAAGGAAGGGAAATGAGTATTCTGACTCTTTTGGGAGGTAGGCATTTTATTTTATCATTTTTTTCCAATGAAAACAGGTGGAGTTTAAATAGCACCATTGTAGCTACCATCTGGAGCCTTTTTGACCATACCTGGCGGACATTCCTGGCAAATATCCTAGCTCAGTGTTCCTCAACCTTGGCAACTTGAAGATGTCCGGACTTCAACTCCCAGAATTCCCCAGCCAGCGAGTGCTGGCTGGGGAATTCTGGGAGTTGAAGTCCGGACATCTTCAAGTTGCCAAGGTTGAGAAATACTGTCTAGCTGTTATCTGAATAATTTCCCTACCACATCTTCTTGCAGCCTGATTTGCATGCACATACAGCTAGTCCTCAACCTACGACCAGAATTGAGCCCAAAATGTACGTTGCTAAGTGAGACATTTGTTAAAGGACTTTATTTAATGAACTTTCTTGCCACAGTTGTTAAGCAGTTGTGAAGTCAGTAATCTGGTTGTTAAGTGAATCTTAATCTCCCCCTTGACTCTGCTTGTCAGAAGGTCTCAAAAGGGGATCACATGACTCCAAGACACTGAAACCGTCATAACTATGAATCAGTTGGCAAGTGACTGGCTTTTGGCCCCACGCCCCGCAGGGATGCTGCAACGGTCGTAAGTGTTGCAAAGCTGTCATAAGTCACTTTTTTCAGGGCTGCTGTAACTTTGCATGGTCACTAAATGGACCGTTGTAAATCAAGGACCACCTGCTGTCTGTTTTTCATCCCACCGTTCTTTATCATTTTTAGAAATGTGTCTTTACATCCTGAGCTTAATGCATTTTGTTGAGATGCACATGTTCTCCCCCTTAAAATTCGTATGAGACGAGAATCGAGGTAGAACCTGGGGGGGGGGGGGACTTTAATCAAAGTTTATGGGTTTCTCCAGAAGCTTGAAAAGGACAAGGAGACCTTTAATCAGCCTCTAACAGGCAGGGAAAGTGTTTACCCCAAAACAACAGTCCTCTATTTCACCTTATTTCCTGTTGTTACTGAATGAAACGATATAGACAATGAAGTTTGACTCACTGGGCTCAATTCTGCAGAGGATACAGAATTTAGAGGGCCATAGAATAACAGAGTTTGGAAAGGACCTTGGAGGTCTTCTAGTCCAACCCCCTGCTCAGGCAGGAAACCCTACACCACTTCAAACAAATGGTTGTCCAATCTCTTCTTTAAAATTTCCAGTGTTGGAGCATTCACAACTTCTGGAGGCAAGTCGTTCCACTGGCTAATTGTTCTCACTGTTATGAAATTTCTCCTTAGTTCCAGCTTGCTTCTCTCCTTGATTAGTTCCCATCCATTGCTTCTTGTCCTGCCTTGAGAGACCGCCTCCTGCCGATTACCTCCCAAAGACCCATTAGATCCCACAGATTAGGCCTCCTCCGAATTCCATCGGCCGCCCAATGTCGGCTGGCAACTACCCGGAGGAGGGCCTTCTCTGTGGCTGCTCTGGCCCTTTGGAACGATCTCCCCGTGGAGATTCGGACCCTCACCACCCTTCAGGCTTTCCGTAAAGCCATCAAGACCTGGCTGTTCCAGCAGGCCTGGGGCTGCTGAGTCCCATCCCCTACTCGAATGGGTATGTGTGTTGAGACCTTTTAGACTGTTTTGTACTGTTGTTTGTTTTTTGTGATTTTCCTTTTTGTATTGTCCCCCCCCCCCTTGGTTTTGTTAGCCACCCTGAGTCCCTCGGGAATAGGGCGGCATACAAGTCGAATAAAACCTTCAAACCTTCAAACCTTCAGGTGCTTGGGAGAATAGGCGGAACCCCTCTTCTTTGTGGCAGCCCCTGAAATATTGCAACATTGCTATCATGTCACCCCTAGTCCTTCTTTTCATCAATGTAGACATACCCTGTTCCTGCAACTATTCTTCATATATTTTAGCCACCAACCCCCTAATCATCTTGGTTGCTCTTCTCTGCACTCTTTCTAGAGTCTCCACATCTTTTTTTATAGCATGGTGACCAAAACTGGATGCAGGATTCTAGGTGTGGCCCAGGGGTGGGTTTCTCGCCCCGTTCCAACCGGTTCGGTTGGAACGAGGCCGGCGGCGTCCTCGCGCGCGTGTGCGCCGCGTGCGTGCACGTGCGTGGCGCACGCATGCGTACTAGCATCTGTGCGATGCTCCAGCTGCTCCTGGAGGATCGCGCAGGTGCTGTATGCGTCCTGCGCATGCGTGGAAGCGCAGAATTCATCAAAACCGGGTAAGGAGCGGGCGCGGGCGTGCGGGCGCGCGCGGGCGCGGGCCTTCTCCGTTCCCGGAAGTTACTTACTTCCGGGTTCGGCGACCAACCAGATCGCAGGGACCGCCGCGAACCGGTTGAAACCCACCCCTGGTGTGGCCTTACCAAGGCATTCTCACTGGGAAACTCACAGCTTTTAAATGTTCTTCTGGAGGGGTTTTCTTCCATATTATTCTGATACTCTAAGTCAACCTGTCTAACCTAGCACTATTCGTTGTTGCAATATATATATTCCTTCACCTATGGACCGTACCATGTTTGAGAAGAATGCCCTAAACCCTATGTTATCCATCCAAAGCACCTGCAAGTAGGACAAGAAGCAGTGGGTGGAAATTAATCAAGGAGAGAAGCAACCTAGAACTAAGGAGAAATGTCCTGACAACTAGAACAATTAATCAGTGGAACAGCTTGCCTCCAGAAGTTGTGAATGCTCCGACAATGGAAGTTTTAAAGAAGAGATTGGATAGGATGTAAAATGGCGCAGAATTCATTTAACCAATGTCTCGCTTAGCAAGAGGAGTTTTGAGTTCAATTGTGGCCATACTTTCTGTATTTCTATCATATTTGGAGAACATCTGATTGATAAAGGCTGCCTAATTTTCTGCAGCACAGATCCATGGTGTTCATCTTTGCCATTAAGCTCTCTTTCCAACATCCACAGGACCAATCGGGTTATTTGTAGGCAACTTCAAAGCGGATTGATAAGCCTGAATTTCTAGGGTTTGGGGTTTTTTTGGTTTTTTTTAACATCTACAGGATGTGCTTTTAAACGTTCAAAATGAGAAAGGGAAAAATCCATTTTGCCCACCAATGTCCAGTAGGGGACAGCAAAGGTCCTTAAAAGAAGTTTCACCTCCCTAAAAGAAGCAGTTAGAGTGTTAGCTTCCTTAGCTATCCAATTACAGTTAGTCAGTTATGTTAACAGATTAACAGAGTTGGAAGGGACCTTGTAGGTCATCTATTCCAACCTCCCTGGCTGAAGCAGGAGACCCTACACTATTTCTGACAAATAGCAGTCCAATCTCTTCTTGAAAGCCTCCAGTGATGAAGCTCCCACAACTTCCGAAGGCAACTTTTGTTCCACGGGTTGATTGTTCTCACTGTCAGAAAATTCCTTCTTATTTCTAGGTTGAATCTCTCCTTGGTCAGTTTCCATCCATTATTCCTTGCCTGGCCTTTGAGTGCTTTGGAAAATAGCTTGACCCCCTCCTCTCTGTGGCAGCCCTTCAAATATTGGAAGACTGCTATCCTGTCTCCCCTGGTCCTTCTCTTCACTAGATTAGCCATGCCCAGTCCCTGCAACCGTTCAGTGTATGTTTTAGCCTCTAGTCCCCTAATCATCCTGGTTGCTCTTCTCTGTTCTTTTTCTAGAGCCTCAACATCTTTTTTATATTGTGATGATATAGTACTCTAGGTGTGGTCTTACTAAGGCTTTATAGAGTAGCATTAGTACTTCACTTGCTCTTCATTGCATCCCTCTAATAATGCAACTGAGGATTGCATTGGCAAGATACTTCTAAGAGTTGGAAACCTGCAGTATCTTGCTAGTCCTTGACTTACGACTTCAATTGAGCCCAGTATCTTTGTTACTAAATGAAACATTTGTTAAGTGTATTTTAGAATGCAGTACTTCAGGCTAATTCCGCCAACTGCCAGGAGTTCAATCCTGACCGGCTCAAGGTTGACTCAGCCTTCCGTCATGCATGACCTCTGCAGAGGGCCATACGTTAAATATAGTAAAATAAATCTTCACTTCCTACACCACACACACACACACACACACACACACACACACACACAAACACACAAACACACACACACACAAACTCCTGGTCCAAACCAATCTTTGCTTCTCCAACATGCCAGAAATGAATAACACAGCCTGGATGCAGAAAACAAACTTGAATGAAACTTATTTTCATTAAAGAAAGTGGCCAAGCTAACACCAGTCCATCCATTTTGCTAGCAACCTCCATTTCATAATCCTTTTAAAAATCTTGTCTCCTCTCGTTAGCAAAAGCGCCTCTCTCAATGCTGCCTCCCCCATTCCATGGGCAGTGCTTATCTTGGCTTTAGAGGGTGATAGGACATCTTCTTGTTCAAAGAGATGCTGCCTAAATCAATGGAAAGGAAACGGTTAGTTCATATGATTGATCTCCAAGTTCAGGAAGCTGTTAAAATTTACATAAATGTATTAAAATATCGTCATAGCCAAATAGTGGAACAGCTTGCCTTCAGAAATTGTGGGCATTCCAAGATCCATTCCAGATTTGATTTGATTTGATTTGATTTGATTTGATTCTATTCTATTCATTGCTATTCTAATTGCCATTCTATTCTCTCTCTTCTTTTCTCTTCTCTTATTGCTATTCCATTCTATTCCAATTTCTATTCTGCTCTATTCCTAGTTTGCTCTATTCCTATTGTATTGTATTGTATTGTATTGTATTGTATTGTATTGTATTGTATTGTATTGTATTGTATTGTATTCCATTCCATTCCATTCCATTCCATTCCATTCCATTCCATTCCATTCCATTCCAAACATATTTGAGAAATAAATTCTACGATGAGCCACAATGGCACAGTGGTTAGAGTGCAGTACTGCAGGCTAACTCTGCCGACTGCCAGCAGTTTGATTCTGAGCGGCTCAAGGTTGACTCAGCCATCCATCCTTCTGAGGTCAGTCAAATGAGGACCCAGATTATTGGGGGCAATATGCTGACACTCCCTCCCTCCCTTGCCAGTGGATAGAATGCAGTACTTCAGGCTAATTTTGCCAACTGCCAGGAGTTCGATCCTGACCAGCTCAAGGTTGACTCAGCCTTCCATCCTTGCGAGATAGGTAAAATGAGGACCTAGATTGTTTGGGGCAATTCACTGACCTTGTAAACTGCTTAGAGAGGGCTGTACAGCACTGTGAAGCAGTGTATACATCTAAGTGGTATGGCAATTGCTAAAAATGATATGAAATCAAATCACATTGAGCATTTCTATGGCTTTTTGGAAAAACGATGCTCTCTTTTCACTGTCCAGCCTTCATCCCAATCAAATTCTGCACCCAGATCTACGTCAATGACCAGCAAGATGAAATGATGCCCCAGCACTGCACACTCTTTCTCCCCTTGTGTGCACCACTAGTGTTGTCATTTGTGTGGATTTGATGAGAGGAGGCACAGCCTCTGGTGTGGGGGGAAGAGGGGGGTAGAGTGGGGAGAAACTGCTGATGCCTACAGCTGGCCTTGAGAGTTTGGAAGGATTTATGTTCATCATTCTTAAGTAGTAATCAGTTTTCTTACAACTGTTCCCTCCGATTTCCAAGATTATTTAGTGTCAGCAGCCTTCCATTCCCATGATTTGCTTCCCTTAGTAAAACTTTGGCAAGAAATAAATTACTCAATAACCAATACAGCTTGAATATTTTAGCAGAACTGCCCTGGCTGTTTGTTTGCTTTGAAGTGTAATTCTTCCTCGTTAGAGGGCCCACAGAGCATGGCCAGTTAACAATCTGTTTATGGAGAAGGCTACCCACCGATCTTCTGGACACCTCATGGGCATGGGTGCTCTTTCGTAAAGGAAGGTCATGCCACATCACTCCTTATGAAAGGGCCATATTGAAATCATCAAAGCCCATTTGTGATGCCAAAGGCTGATGTTTAAGTGCACCATTGGCAGCCATGGAGCTCCGACTGGGCAAGAGAAGGAAAGGAAGGTTCTAAACATCTGGTTACGCAAGGCAGAGACTGGTTGGCCTTTTGAAGGACAGGCTTTCTCAACCTGAACATCCTCCAGATGTGTCTATGGAGACTCTCAGTCATCCAGGTCATGGTTGCCCCAAAGGAGCTTTTTCAAGAGGCAACTGGGCTTCCTGGCCGAGTCCAGTTGCCTCTTGAAGAAGCATCTTTGGGACATCCTCCAGATGTGTGACTCTCAACTCCTAGGTTTCTCAACAGTGCTGGTTGGAGGGCACCCACATTGGGGCAAAGCTGACATGTGGGATGGCAGGCGCGCATTCTCCCCAAATAATTTTCTATCTTCTGACCTTGCTCACCCAACCTAGTAACTGGTGTTCTGACCGAGGCTTCCCAAGAGCATGAAGCAAACTCCTTGTCCCAACAACAAAAAAAAACCCTTTTATTAATTTCCTGTGAATTCTGCTCATTCGCATCCAGCAAAGTCATTCAAGGGAGGATTTATGGTCACAGACCTTATCTAGCTTGGAGAGCTTACAGGACGATATCTGCAAAACTTGGCAAGGAGAGTCGGAGAGTCACAAACCTATTAAGTGAACTAATTGTCTCCTACAAACTCAACTCCCCTTTCACTCCTCTTTTATTTCCTCTGGGAGGGGTCATTCATCGTCCATCTGTGGCCTTACTCCCAAGTCAACCTGTTCTTTAGCTGTTCCCTTCTGCACATGCGCACACTGGAAACAGGCTCCAGCTGTTCATCTGCCTTACTGATGTCTGACTCTGAAGGCAGCTGATAACTGGCATACGGCTCTGGCCCCCTCTCTGCCTCCGACACAGAGCCCTCATCAGATCCTTCCCCAGACTCCAGGACTGACCCATGTTCCTCTCCCAACCTCCTCACTGTCCGAATCTGCTGCCAGATCTGCTGGCTGCGGGTGAGCCATAACAACTGGTTCCATCTGGACGTGAGGGACAGGGAGAAACATCTGGTTCCGTTTGAGCTTGGCACAGGATATATGTTATTATGTTACTCATGCTGGACTTCTCTAGATATATCTTCCTACCACCATCCCAAAATCACGTCAGCTCCATCCCTATTAAACTTCTGAAGGTCCCTCAAGGCTTGGCTTGGCCATCAAACTCGGAATCACAGAGAGACAGAAACATTCTACAGTGGCTCCACTTTTGTAGTTGATATATCTAATCTCTCCCACAAGAAAGCGATAAGTCTTGTGGTTGTTTATTTTAACTTTTAATAATGTTTTGATTTTTGATTTTTAGCTCCGACCCTTTGGAACGATCTCCCCGTGGAGATTCGTACCCTCACCACCCTCCAGACCTTCCGCACAGCCCTCAAGACCTGGCTATCCCGTCAGGCCTGGGGTTAAAGATTATAGTTTGTCCCCACCCGAATGATGAATGAATGTTGCTTTTATTTTTAATTATATGTTATTTATATATGTCATTGTGTGTCTTCCCGCCCTATCTGTTGTAAGCCGCCCTGAGTCCCCCCAGGGAAAAGGGCGGCCTATAAATAAATTTACCATTTACCATTTACCATTTAATCATGATTGCTTTGATACGCTGGTTTTATTTGATTGTTATACACTGCCCTGAGCCACTCCTTGTAAAACGGGTGGCAATATAAATTTGATTAATAGAGACATCTTGGTCTATTGCAGTGATGGTGAACCTTTTCGGCACTGAGTGCCCAAACAGGAACACATGTGTATGCACACGCATGTGTGCGCATTGGAACGCCGTAAACCCAAAGATCAGCTGACCAGCATGCCTGTTTTTTGGCCATTTGGGGGGCATTTTTCGGGCATTTTGGGGGCAGTTTTCGAGCTATTTTTCAGGCCATTTTCAGGTGCTCATGAAGACCAGCTGGTGGGAAACCAGAAGAGCAGCTGGCAACAGCACGCGTGCCCACAGAGAGGACTCCGGGTGCCACCTCTGGCACGCATGCCATAGGTTCACCATCACGGGTCTATTGGTTAAGGCTCCAGGCTAGGAACCAGGAGATGGTGAATTCTAGTTTGGCTTTAGTCATGGAAGCCAACTGGGTGTCTTTGGGTCATCATTCTCTCTCAGCCCAGCCCACCTCACAGACTGCTTGTTGTCGTGGGGAAAATAGAAGGAGAAAGGAATATTGGACAGGGTCACTGCCTTGGCTTGTTTATTATTAAAAAAAAATAAGGGTGGGATATGAATAAATAATAAATAAGTAAATAATAAATTCTCAGGGTATGTTAACTTTGGTCTATTTCAAAAGCTTCTTTGAGATTCTTCCAATGATGGAAAACCAACCCAGGTCAGTTGGTGACGAGGTGGCTCAATGGTTAAATGCAGCACTGCAGGCTACTTCAGCTGACTGCAGTTCTGCAGTTCGGCTGTTCAAATCTCACCGGCTCAGGGTTGACTCATCCTTCCATCCTTCCGAGGTGGGTAAAATGAGGACCCGGATTGTTGTTGGGGGCAATATGCTGACTGTGTAAACCGCTTAGAGAGGGCTGAAAGCCCTATGAAGCGGTATATAAGTCTAACTGCTATTGCTATTGCTATTGCTATTGTTAATATTTCAGCCACAGATTAAAACACTTTTACTGGGAATTTAAGAAAGAAAGAGAAAAAAGGTACTTTTTAGGTATTTGAAATATTAGATGCCCTCCTATTAAAACGGTGGCTTTTGTATTCGTGTGCTTTTGTGTGTGTGTGTGTGCTATGAAGGGACTTTTACACAGACTTTTTCATTCATTCTATAATCTGCCCACAGAAATTATGCTATGAAACAGACCTATTCGAATCCAAAAAGGGACGCGGTGGCTCAGTGGCTAAGACACTGAGCTCGTCAATCAGAAAGGTTGGCAGTTGGGCAGTTCGAAGCAAACTCCCGTTACTTGTCCCAGCTTCTGCCAACCTAGCAGTTCAAAAGCACGTCAAAATCAAGTAGAAAAATAGGAACCACCTTTGGTGGGAAGGTAACAGCGTTCCATGCGCCTTTGGCATTGAGTCATGCCAGCCACAGGACCACGGAGGCATCTTCAGACAGCACTGGCTCTTCGGCTTTGAAACCAAGATGAGTTGGGAACGACTAGCACATATGTGCAAGGAGAACCTTTACCTTTTTATTCTAATCTAGTAATTAAGTATATCCATGCTGGCCTAGAATTGCAAAGTAAACTCGTAGCATTTCTGGCTACGAGAGATGGCATCATACTTCGAAGCAATTTATCCTCCCCCTTTCCTGCAATTCAGACTTCCTTCTATCCTCTGTTTTCCTCTGTGGGAAACTTTATAGTTAGCTATTACAGACACAGTCCTGGGATTTCGCCCTCGGTGAAGGCCAACCACGCTGTGAACAAATCACGGTACAAATGCCGCATCTCTCCTCCCAATATTGAACATCTGGTGACAAAATGCTTTTTAGTGCCAGTCGCAGAAAGAAAACAGAAAAAAAAAGATAAAGGTAATTACAGGGATGGCTGAAAGTCATAATAAAGTACATTGGTTGCTTTCTGCTTTACAGGTTAAAAAACCGCTTCCTTCCCAATCGATGGATTCCAGAGGACGTTTTCAAATGGTTAACTTTTATTATTATTTTTTTTAAAAAGGAAATGGTGTGGGAGGGGGGGACAAAACCCAACATCCACAGTCAAAGCTGCTCCTAAATACTTGACATATTAATTGTGAAGCTTAATGGAACATTTTATGTGTCTGAACAACTGGTTTACATAATTAAAAATCTCCTTTGATCTGCGAGCGAATGATTTAATCACAATGCTTGTTAGGCTAAATGGGTCTTCCATTTGATTCTATCAAAATGGCATGGAAAAATCCCAGGCCTTTTTAGAGATTATTTAGGCTCTTATGATGTAAGCAAAGAAGTCCATTGCCAAGCAAATAAGCTTTCCTTTTATTCTTTGGTCATCTGAAATGGGACTTAGATTAAAACATTTTTGTTGTTTTTGCCTTATCTGATTTTCTTCCTTTCCCCTTCTACAGAAAGCTTTGTGGGAGACTAAATCATTTTCTTAAGTCAATTTATGTTTCTTAAACGCTTTGCTGTACAAATGACACGTTGATAAAGCTCTGATTGCTCTTCCGTAGAGAGAAAACAGCATGATTTCCCTGTTAAGAAAATACAATGGTTTGGTTTTCAAGTAGGAAAAAAGAACTTGATTGCTTGACCCCAATTGCTAAATATCTGTATGTCACAAGTGGTATATCTTCAGGTTCCTTTATTCCTCCCCATAATGTATTTTCAGCGATACATTGATAATGAGTTCTCTGAATAGTTTAGAACTGTAACATTTGCAGTCAGACTTAAGTGTTGTATACAAAATTGTACATCATAGCATCTTAGCTGTAAATTTATTTATTTCTTTTAGTTTTAATTGTAATGTAACACATGCAAACAACCGCTTTAAACGTAAGGTAAACCGCTTTAAACTTGATTGTAGGAAATTCCATTTTTGTAACAGAGTTGTCAAAGTCTGGAATATCTTACCCGTTTCAGCTACTAACATATCAACTTAACTTTGGTGGACTAAACCCAACTAAAGGGGGTGTGCGCACATTTTAGCTTTTCATTTTGTTCCTTCAAATTTGTAACTTTTGGTTTGACAGATGAACAATATAAAATAAATAACATCCAGTATATTTCCTCTTGTATCCTTTTCCAGAGCGTTCTTCTCTTCAGATACCATCGCAGCAGAGATGTTATTCAGCTGGTTTGGTGGTATTTCACCCGAACCGGTAGCGGAAATCGTGGGGGGGGCATTCCTCCACCCCCACTCTTTGCTGTCCTATTTAGGCACGTTTTTGAGGCCGGGCGCATGCGTGGAAGGCACGTGGGCAAGCAAAGTGCATGAATGGAAGGCCGGGCACATGCATAGAAGGAGTGTGTGCGCATGCAAAGTGGGTGCACGGGTGTGAATCAAGCGGGCACCTGAAACCCATCGCTGCATCCGACAATAATGTTTAGCATAGAAGATAAACTTCAGAGGGAGTTTTGAATTGAATTGAATTGAATTGAATTGAATAAATTTATAGGCCGCCCAATCCCAAAGGACTCCGGGCGGCTTACAGAAAATAAAATTTAAAAAAGTGAAGACTTAAAAACAAACAGAGGAAAACAGATTAAAAGAAAGCACATCATGCACCCAGTCTAATCGGGGCTGGACCTCGGTCAAGAGGTCAACAGCCCCAGGCCTGCCGGAATAGCCAGGTTTTGATAGCCTTTCGGAAGGCCATGAGAGTGGGTAGGGTCCGGATCTCTGGGGGTAGTTCATTCCATAGGGTCGGAGTGGCTACAGAGAAGGCCCTCCCTCGGGGAGCCGCCAGCCGACATTGTCTGGCTGATGGCACCTGGAGAAGGCCCACCCTGTGCGATCTTATTGGTCATTGGGAGGTATGCGGCAGGAGACGGTCTCGCAGATATCCGGGTCCTAGACCATGTAGGGCTTTAAAGGTAATGACCAGCACCTTGAATCGTGCTCGGAGACCGATAGGGAGCCAGTGCAGCTCACGGAGGATAAGTGTAATGTGGGTGTACCTTGGTACACCCAGTATCGCTCGTGCAGCTGCATTCTGGACTAATTGTAGCCTCCGAACACTTTTCAGGGGCAGCCCCATGTAGAGCGCAGAGAGTTTTGTGTATTAGTTTGCCATTATGATTTTTTTCATCCCAGCCCATCCCCTTTTACTGTAGTTCTTCTAAGCATTTTTTCCAGTTCATTTCATCTGCTAATGAGGAAGGAGCAGCGGTGCATAGAAAGAGGAAAACAACCATAGACATTGAAAAGAGCCTCTCCTGTCACGTAGGAGTGGTGACAGTTATAGTATCATTCAATCATTGCCAAAAGCTAAGAAGATCACTGGTGACAACTGAGAGTAATCTTTGCAGCTGGCCTCTCACATGTCTACCATAGTCAACGATTTAACAGAATAACAGAGTTGGAAGGGACTTTGAAGGTCTTCTAGTCCAACCTCTTTCTTAAGCAAGAGACCCTATGC
Source organism: Thamnophis elegans (assembly GCF_009769535.1). Taxonomy (NCBI): domain Eukaryota; kingdom Metazoa; phylum Chordata; class Lepidosauria; order Squamata; family Natricidae; genus Thamnophis; species Thamnophis elegans. The sequence continues at coordinate 46,018,904 of NC_045552.1, read as the reverse complement.
CTTTCCAGACTAATGGCTGTCCAGTGTCTTCTTAAAAACCTCCAGTGATGGAGCACCCACAACTTGGGGAAATAAAGCATTCCACTGATTGTTTTCAGTGTCAGGAAATTTCTCCTTAGTTCCACGTTGGATTTTTCTTTGATAAGTTTCCACCCATTGCTTCTTGTTCTACCCTCTGGTGCCTTGGAGAATAATTTGATTCCCTCTTCTTTGTGGATGGCGACTCCCGGGGGAGAGCCTTCTCTGTTGCAGCTCCAGCCCTCTGGAATGACCTCCCCGTGGAGATCCGGACCCTTACTACCCTCCCGGCCTTCCGCAAAGCCACCAAGTCCTGGCTGCTCCAGCAGGCCGGGGGGCTTGTGAAATATCCAGCCCCACGGAAACTGTGAATGTTGCGTATTTTTAAAGTGTTGTTTTGTCTATTTATCCCCCTCCCCTTGTTTATTGTGAGCCGCCCGGAGTTCTTTGGGAGTGGGCGGCATACAAGACAAATAAACTAAACTAAACTAAACTAAACCCCTGAGATATTGGAACACTGTTATCATGTCTCCCATAGTCCTTCTTTTCATTAAACCAGACATACCCAATTCCTCATTCATAAGGTGGTGTTACAACAGGAGCTAGGCATGGTAAACAAAGCAAATCAAACTGTATATTATAATCTTTTAAATGGAATAACTAAAGTATAAGAATGGCAAAGAAAAAGAATCTATGTGAATGTATACCTATAATTGTATGTAAGAGAATAAATGATAGTAAGAATATAAAGCACAATATAGGTAAACAATATTTTGTTATAAATAGCTAAGTATAAATAAATATAGAATTGTACATAAAAATGGATAACGAATAAGGGGACCATGAATGCAAGATAGAAATGTATAGAAGGGAAAACACTAACTGTAAAGAAACCGATACGGAACTGCTGTATGATATATGATGGAACTTCTTGTTCCTATGTTGTTTTAAGTCATGTGTTGTTGATGTGTTTATGTGTTTAAAATAAAAATTTAAAAAAAAAATTAAAAAAATTCCTCATTTGTGTATGCTTAGCCTTATGCCCCCTAGTTATCCCATGCTAACTTTTAAAAACTCTTTCTTCTGCCAGGAATGAAAGAAACAGTTGTCAATCTTGGAAGCCATCTTTTTTCCATTGGGCCTTCAGGTCTGCTACATTTATTGCTGTGGAAAACTGGGAGGGGGGATGATATGGTGTATGGAAGATATATAGTCTGAATAACATTCCTTTCTCAGAGAGTCAAGGACACCTTGCCCTGCAGCTGGGTTTAGGTGACTGGAAGGCATCTCCAGTTTGAACAGTGCCTGATTGGGCCATATGATGGACATGTGGGTGCTGGGCAGGGAATAGGATTTTCATTTGGATGGGGAAAACCTGAAAACGTTCAGATTTGGGGTTTCCCAGATGTGCCAATATGACACCTCTACTAAAATGGAACTTGGAGGAAACTCTTCTTCCGTTGGGGGTGTTCCTTGAAACCCTAAAAGCAGTGGACAGTGTTCACGGTTGAGGCCCACTCACACTCCATCTCTGCCTGTTGAACTAAAAGGAATCCATCTTGACTTTCTTGTTCAATCCTGGTTGGGAAGGAAGATGGACAGAGGAAGGATCAAAGGAGAAAGGAGAGAGGGAGGGAAGGTTCTACCTTGGCCTTTGTTTCCACTAAAAGAAATCCAAGAAGTAAAATAATAGCTAATAGTTTTTCCCACACTCGTTCTCTTTAATGCCTTTTTAGAAGTCTTGAAAATATGCCTACACCATTTTGCCCAGTTCCCCATTTAACTCAAATTGATTTGTTATCCTACTCTTAATGGAGCTTGAAATTAACACTACTTTCTTTATTTACTCCCTTGTTCATGTATCTAACTTCATGGGGTGTGTGTGCCTATCTTCTATCACAATGTATATAAAAAGCATTTTCTTTATCATGAGTGGGCAACGGCTTGCTATGTCTTGGAAGCAACAGAAGTTGGTTGATCCGTAGCTAAAGTGTTTAATAACCCCAAAATACAGAACCAGCTCATTGTGTGAGATTTTCCATCATTTTTGCAGGATTTAGAGGGATAAATAAGCAATAATGAACACCTAGATTCAGAAAGCAGAGCCCTTCAGAGGAAAAGAACATGGCTTTACAAAGTGACGAGCTGGTTTCCAACAGGATCAAAGGAAGTCAGCTAACTTATTTAATAGCTTCAACTCTTACAGCCTCAACCAGAGATTAAATGTTGCTTGACCGTCCCAAAGGTGCTTTTTTTTTCAAGAGGCAACTGGACTTTCTGGTTTTTCTTTGAAGACGTTTCACTTCTCATCCAAGAAGCTTCTTCGGCTCCGAAGAACTCAAGAGCTGAAAAAGCTTCTCGGATGAGAAGCGAACTGTCTTCAAAGAAAAACCCAGAAAGTCCAGTTGCCTCTTGAAAAAGCACCGTCGGGACAACCATGACCTGGATGACTGAGAATCTCTACAGATTTTTAGCTATGCAATTTGGGATGAACGCCCTTTGAATGGTGTGGGAGTAGGGAAGGGTTTCCAGAGAAAAATTGCAGACTACCGAAACCAGGAGCACTACTCAGGTGACACAGAAAAACTAAACACAGATTATCTGAGGGCACAGATAAACCTCCAAGTGGCCTCAACTACCCTCTAAAAGGATGGGTACTTGAGAGACCGCCTGCTGCCAATTACCTCCCACAGACCGATTAGATCTCACAGGGTCGGCCTCCTCTAGGTTCCGTCTACTAGCCAATGCCATCTGGCTACTACCCCGGGGGAGGGCCTTCTCTGTGGCAGCTCCAGCCCTCTGGAATGAACTCCCCGCAGGGATTCGGACCCTCACCTCTCTCCAGGCCTTCCGAAAAGCCGTCAAAACCTGGCTTTGCCAGCAGGCCTGGGGGTGATGAGTTCCCTCCCCTCTCGACTTGTATGGTTGTGTGACTCTTGCTTATTTTAATTATCTGTAGTTCGTTTTATGTTCCCCTTTTCCCCCTTTTGAATTGTTCACCGCCCTGAGTCCTGCTGGAGAAGGGCGGCATACAAATAATAAAATTCTATTCTATTCTATTCTATTCTATTCTATTCTATTCTATGCAAAGGACCAGCTGTCTGCAAGGAATATAAATCCTTCCATTCCCCACCATCCAGCCAGAGCTGAAGAAGCTTCTTAGTTGAGAAGCAAAATGTCTTCAAAGAAAGTCCAGTTGCCTCTTGAGCAAGCTATGACCTGGATGACTGACAATCTCCATAGACAATGGCTTGACCGATTCTCTTCCAGTCCTCCAACACTAACTGCTTCAGTTCTCATCAGGATGAGCTACCAAAAGAGATCAGATTCCTGCTTGTGTTTAGGCTAGAGCTGATATATTTTTCTTTTCTATCGTAGGATGGGATTTACAACAGACATGCGTCTCTGTGGAACAGACTCTAGCCAACATTCCACTTCCTGTTATTAATCTCCTCCAACAACAGAGTCGCTTCTCTGATGCTTGGTCATCACAGGATAATTTTATAGTGTTAAGAGTGCTTTTGTTCTCCGTGGGTGATTTTTTTTTATTAAAGTTACTTAGAAATCCAGATCGGAATTGGATGCTATCGTAAAATCTTGACTCACTCAGTAACCGTTTAGTCCAGGGAAGTCAAGATCTGGGGGCCAGATCCGGCCCGCAGGGTGCTTAGAACTGGCCCAAGGAGGCGACCCTGGAAACAGTGAAGGACTGGCCCGCAGTGCCTCTGGCAGTGAAAACGGAGCTCGGGAACGCTGAGTGCATCCCTCCCGGGCTCCGTTTTCACTGGCAGAGGACTGCAGGAGGACATCACAGCCAAAACGGAGCTCGGGAGCCCGTTTTCACTGGCAGAGCGCTCGGCCATCACAGGCGCTGATGTGAGTGATGTCAAGCTGGCCACACCCACCTTGGCCCTGCCCATCCCAGTCCCCCAAGGTCAAACACAACCCTGATGTGGCCCTCAATGACATCGAGTTTGACACCCCTTAGGTTAGCCAACTGGGGGAATTGTTCTGGCTCAAGGTGCTAGTCGTAACTTATAAAGCCCTTCATGGTATTGGATCTGGGTACTTGAGAGACCGCCTGCTGCCAATTACCTCCCATAGACCCATTAGATCTCACAGGGTTGGCCTCCTCCGGGTGCCATCTACCAGCCAATGCCACCTGGCTATTACCCGGGGGAGGGCCTTCTCTGTGGCAGCTCCGGCCCTCTGGAATGAACTCTCCGCAGGGATTCGGACCCTCACCTCTCTCCAGGCCTTCCGAAAAGCCGTCAAAACCTGGCTTTGCCGGCAGGCCTGGGGGTGATGAGTTCCCTCCCCTCTCGACATGTATGGCTGTGCGACTGTTGTCTACTTTTATTATTTGTATTTTGTCTTTTTATGTTCCCCTTTTTCCCCCTTGAATTGTTCGCCGCCCTGAGTCCTCCCGGAGAAGGGCGGCATACAAATAATACAATACAATACAATACAATACAAATAATAAAATAAAATACAATACAATAATGTGTAAGCACAGCGAACATTCAAAGCCAAATACCTAGACTGATTTGGCTTTTTTTTTAAAGTCCTGCCCCAGTGAGATGGAGAGACACCCACATAAATAGCAAGATGATTTAAGATTGTCAGCATAACCACCCACCCACCAAATGTCTGGGTTTCTTTTTTTTTTTTACCTTGTCGTTTGCCAATTTGGCACATTGTAACTCCCCACATAACAGGACCCAACATATTGTGACAGCTAAAAGTGACTCTGCATTCAGACTAGCTTCAGAAACAATCCTAGCATCAAATGTCCTGGGATCGTCCTTTCGCTTGTGTCATTTGGTCTCTCTGTGTTTGTATATGTCGTTTATTTATACCCCACTGTGCATAGAAACCCCGGGAGTAGCATCACATTGAAAGAAACATTTGCTTATTTATTCATTCAAGGACATTGATATGGTCACGCAACTCACTTTTTTACGAGGATAAAAACACAATAAAAAAACAATTTAAAGAGCAATAACCCCCCCCCCCAAGCAACATGAAATGGATAGAAACTAACCAAGGAGAGAAGCAACCTAGAACAAAGGAGAAATTTCCTGACAATGAGAACAATTAATCAGTGGAACTGCTTGCCTCTAGAAGTTGTGAGTGCTCCCTCATTGGAGGCTTTTAAGAAGAGACTGGACATTCATTTATCTAATATAGGAGCTCCTGCTTGAGGAGTGGACTAGAAGACCTCCATGGTCCCTTCCAACTCTGATGATGATGATGATAACATCAATCAAATAAGCGTTTTGATGGGCTCCATCCCATTCTCGAATCCCCAGCCCTGTTGGCAATAGCAATAGCAATAGCAGTTAGACTTATATACCGCTTCATAGGGCTTTCAGCCCTCTCTAAGCAGTTTACAGAGTCAGCATATCGCCCCCACAGTCTGGGTCCTCATTTCACCCACCTCGGAAGGATGGAAGGCTGAGTCAACCTTGAGCCGGTGAGATTAGAACCCTTGAACTGCAGATAACATTCAGCTGAAGTGGCCTGCAGTACTGCACCCTAACCACTGCGCCACCTCGGCAATAGAGCCAATCTATAAAGCCAAGGCAGGCAATATCTGCTACCAGTTCAACCGAACCGGTCCGAACCGTCTGAATACCACTTCTGATTTTGAGTCAACAGAAGAGACAATGACCACCGAGCATCTTCAAACTACTTCTGATCCTTTAGAGCTGTGTATTGTCAAACTGCATGAGACTCGCTGAGTCAATCCTACTCATTTCCCGGAAGGACAGAGAGAAAGGACATATGATCAAAGAGGGAATTCTTGAATCAGACAGGAACCTGCACTGCAGTGAACTCAAAATAAGACTCCACATGATAGGGACAGTCACTCCTGTCCATTGCAAGCATTTCTTATATATCGGGGGGGGGGGGGGTCACATTGGATCAGTGGTGGGTTCTGGATCCCAGTGAAACTGGTACAGTGCAACGGGACTGGGCATCCACCACATGCATGCGCGCAGCATGCACATGCATACTTACCGACCGCGACACTCCACAACGGCTCCGTGATGCTCCAGCTGCTCGGTGGAGCGTTGCGCAGGTGACGTGCACTCTGTGTGCGTAAACCCCGATCAGCTGAAATACAGGTAAGGAGGGCGGACAGGTGAGCCTCCGGAGCACTGTACCAGAATGGTACCAGGTGCTCCCAGCAGGCACCAGTACGCCAGTACCGGGGCATACCAGTCATATCCCACCACTGCATTGGATGATGAATGCTAATGATTCTTCAAATCCAACCCCCTTTCCTCCTTTCCCTTCAGGTTCTTAGTTAAGAAATCACTCTCCGAATGTGTTGTCAGAAAAATCACTATTTATATAAACATGCTGTTAAGGGGGGGGAAACGTTTGAGATATGTGTCCTGGGTTGTTCAAGATGTGTCGATTTGAGCTGGCTTCCTCGATGCAATCTGTTTGTCAACAGTACTAACAGGAACGGCACTCGAATCGACGGATGGTTTGAAACTGAATGCAAAATGGCTTCTGGAGAAGAATGATAGGAACAGGCATTGTGGGCCACGGAGAGAATGAAAGGCAAATCTGTTATATCCACATGGAGTCATCTCTCTAAGTTGCGGGTGACAGTTATGGGCAGTGGTGGGATTCCGAATCTTTTCCTACCGGTTCTATGAGAGAGTGCTTCGCTCACGCACATAGCACTCAAAGACCGCCTTTGGTGTCAGCGCTGGTGAGCTGAGCTGTTTTTAGCTCAGCTGAAGCACAGCAATCCGCTCTACTGTGTGAATCAGCTGAGCTAAAACATAATAAGGTAATTGTTCTGACAACCACCCCCCCCCCTCGGTCTGTGAATACACCAGAACACAGGCTTGGCTGTTTGCCACTGTTCAATTACTGAGATAACGAATCCTTTGGCTGAGGGCCCAGGCAACTCACGTTCAATACAGTAGCTCTCTGGCAACCCAGATAGTTCAAATGAAGCAACGCAGATAGTCCAAACGAACAGACCCAGCTAGAATACACGGATAGATTTTATTAACTACTAATTTGAACAGTTGTTTCCTGCAAATGTCCTCTCCCAACGCCTCACCTATAATCTTTCTTGGGAGGGGCCAATCAACAACCACCTGTGCTTAATCATCTTCTGTGAGTCTGTCTACGGAGTTGCTGCTTCCGTTTCTCAGCCCTTCTCAATCTAGCATCAGGGACAAACTGCCTTTGATCCTCCCCATTGCTCCATGCCTCAGGCACCTCCTGGTGGCCAACCAGCCTCTCTGGTCCCTGCTCTGAGTCTGAACCCTGCCCAGGGTCCTCCACATCTTCCAGGGCAGAATCATATGATTCTTTACTATCCGAGTCCATCAGCCACTCAGCCGGATCCTGCTGGGCCACAACAGGAATATAGGACAGGGAACAACGGCGGTGGAAAGGCAGGGCCAACCAGAGGTGGTATTTGCTGGTTCTCCGAACTACTCGAACTTTCCGCTACCAGTTCACCTGAACTAGCAGAACCGGCTGAATACCACCTCTGGTTATGGGTTTTCCAATGGGTTCTTCTTTCTTTGATGGGCCAGATAACAGCAGAGTAGATTTCAGTTCAATAGAAGAAGAATGACAGCATGTCACAGAAACCAACAACTTAGAAAAGAGGAGGAGATGTTCCCTGAGAAAGGATTTCCAATAGGTTAGGATTTTTGGACATCAGAGTTTTGATGGCATTGAACCACACCCAAAACAGGAACACTTCCTTTTACAACTATTCATTTAGGTTAGACAGTTAGGTCTTATTTGAGGGGAAATACCATACTAAATGTGTCCATCTGGCTGATAATTTTAACTGGGGCAGATTTTTGGGGTAGGGCTTATATTGTGAGCATCTGAAAAATCATGCCAGAGCTTATTTTCCAGTTGGGTCTTATTTTCGGGGAAACAAGGTATGTTACTAACCTAAAAAGTGCATGATTGGCTTAACAAGTATGGCAAGAAATTTTATAAAATGAGGCAAAACTCATTTAACAGCTATCTCACTTAGCAACAAACATTTTGAGCTCAATTGTGGGCTTAAATCAAGGACTACCTGTACTTGATTGGGGACAAGAGCTGTGGTGGGTGGTATAACAGGGCAAACCCAGCTAAAATACAACACCGGAAATGAGTGGGACCATGTATCCTATTTTGAGGGGAATTTGGAATGACAGGCTTAGAGATGTATTTTTAGTGTTTTAACAGGTATTGCCATTTTGATATGTTCTTTTCAAAACGATAATGAATCATTGCATCCATTTTTGGTGGAAAGGAGTTCAGCAGAATACCGGTGGCAGAAAAGTATCTCTTTGCTATCATCTGGTGATGTTCCTGACTCACCCAGGCCAGATTTGGTAACCTAGAACTGCTCCCCCAAAAAGTTTGGAGATAGGATGTTGTCAGCCTCAAGTTGCTTCCCCCAAAAGAGATGCTAAATCACTTTCTCTTAGAGACACATGATGAAAATCTTGACCTAAGACATGCTTTCTCCTGCCCTGATTTCTTTTTAATTCACCTTTTCTGGAGAAAATCCAAAGTGGCCTCACAGTGGGGCCCTCTGATGGTCACCATAGCAGACTACGGGCGCTGGGAGATCACAGTGGTCAGCTGAGTGCATTGTAAGTCCATCCAACATGGAATGGACTGTACACATTGAACTTGCAAATAATCCAGTTGTGGTTTTTTTTTTCTCCAGGGAAATGACAGAAGTCTGAATTCCTTGGGCAGGTCATCCAGCGATCAGAAGCAGAAAAAAAAAATACACATCCCAAATCTCTGTTTTGACTGACTGCCACAGAAGTCATGGGAATCAAAATATTCAGGGTAAGTCTATTGTATTGAGCAGAAACCAAAATATACTCTTTCACGCACATGTATTGATTCTTCTACAATTCATTAATGGAGAGCTGGGTGAAAACAATGTCTCTATTCATCACAACCTTAGTGCGAAGGGCAGTAAAGAGTCACCACACAAGATGCAGCTTGTAGGTCATCTATTTGGGAAGGCTATCTTTTCAGTTCTAGTGGTGGTTTGAGGGACATCCTTGCATGTTCTCACAAAATGACAGCAAAAGTGGAGGGAGTACATTCCCTACAGGACTTCTATGGAAGACATTATTAGGGACAATACAGTTGCTTCCAGAGGTCTTCTAGAGTAGCAGCATGATCTACTACCCCTTTCTTGTCTTCTTTGAAAGAGACAGTACCTCTACTTCCAAGAAGGTGAAGCCATGAAGTTGCTTCAGGCCTCACCTTCTAATGTGATAGCATGATGTTCAGTATCTACCACTCCTTTCTTGTCCTCTGTCTAAGAGACAGTACCTCTACTTCCAAGAAGGTGAAGCTGTGTGAAGTTGCTCCTGGCCTCACCTTCTAGAGTGACAGGATGGTCTCCAGTATCTACCACCCTTTTCTTGTCTTCATTCCAAGCAGGTAGAGATATATCCAAACAAAGCATTGAATTATAGCCACCTGCTTAGACCTTGGTTTCCAAGAAACCCTTGGAAATAAAAGTTGGTGCTGGACCCAGTTGGCTCTTGGCCTTACGGCACGCCAACTTCCAATTTATTAATGTTTTAAAATTTGAAAAAAATCTCAACAAAAGAAATCTTGGGAAAGTTTTAGAACTTTATCATAACACCTTTGGACCTGTTCTGACCTAGGCTTCCCGAGAGCATGAAGCAAACTCCTTGTCCCGACAAAAACCCCTTTTATTAATTGACTGTGAATTCTCCTCATTCACATCCAACAAAGTCTTTCAAGGGAAGAATTACAGTCACCGACCTTATTTGGCTTGGAGAGCTGCCAGGCCGATATCTGCAAAACTTGGCAAGGAGTCTCAGAGAGTCATGAACCAATTGAGCGAACTAATTATCTCCTGCAAACTCCACTCCCCTTTTGCTTCTCTTTTATTTCCTCTGGGAGGGGCCATTCATCATCCACCTGTGGCCTTACTCCCAAGTCGACCCCTGTTCTTTAGCTGTTCCCTTCGTCTGGCAACTCTGCGCATGCGCACACTGGGAACAGGCTCCAGCTGTTCGTCTGCCTCACTGATGTCTGACTCTGAAGGCAGCTGATAACTGGCATGGGACCCTGGCTCCCTCTCTGCCTCCAACACAGAGCCCTCATCAGAGCCTTCCCCAGACTCCAGGACTGGCCCATGTTCCTCCCCAAACTCCTCACTGTCCGAATCTGCTTCCAGCTCTGCTGGCCACTGGTGGGACCTTACCTTACCACCTTAAGCCTTAACTGATGGAACTGCTACCTTGGAAGCTAAGGAGGTTCGGGTTTTCATGGATGGGTGGGAGACCACTAGAGTATTCCAAGGTGTATGGATAAATTTAATAAGTATCTATTTTTATTAAATAGATTTATATCTTGCGAGGTGACCCTTACTTTGGAGGAGTGACAATCCTGCAGGTCAGTCAATTGTTAATAATTGTTAATAAGATATGGAAATACTTGGTGGGATTAATTTTTTAAAAACGACGCTCCTTATTTATGTCTAGAAGTAAAGAGGCTTTCCTTTCCCTTCCCTTTTTATTAGGTTTCTTTGAACTCAGAGTTTGATTTTAAACCTCTAATGTACATATACAACGTGCCCGTATTTAGTCCATTTTGTAGCTTGCATTCTATTATGAAATGATGAGGTATTAGCATTTTTATGTTCAAAAGCATAATTGGGGAAAGAAAGCCATCTTTACTGCATAATTGAATAATTGGATATTATATATAATTATTCCTGAATTGCTTCAGGCAGCACTGGTTTTTCAAAAAAAAAGCCATTTTTATTTCTTTTTTGTCCTTGAGTATCCTGGCCAGATTCCATTCTGAAAATTATATTTATATCCAAGAAACTGCTGATTCAGTAAGAATTGCTTGCTGCATCATTGTAACTCCACTTCAATGTGCACATTACAATCTCTTAAATATACTTATCTATCGGGTTAATCTTTCAGAGAAAAGCATCAAACCATCAATTAACCTAAGCCTGAAGACTTGGGATTACTTATCACACAACACACTGTCCATAAATAATGTTATAATGGTCAAACTGGCATTTGACAAGTTTGCCCCTGAGAGCATTAGCAATATTAATAATAGCAATAGCACTTAGACTTATATACCGCTTTACAGTCCCCTCTAAGCTTTACAGAGTCAGCATATTGCCCCCCAACAATCTGTGTCCTCATTTTACCCACCTCGAAAGGATGGAAGGCTGAATCAACCTTAAGCCTGGTGAGATTTGAACTGACAAATTGCAGTCAGCCGGCAGTCAGCAGCAGTAGCCTGCAGTACTACACTCTAACCACTGCACCACCTAGGCGCTATAACAAACTGGAGAGCCGTTTTGATCTAGTGTTAAGGCACCTGGCTAGAAAGCCAGAAATTGTGAGTTCTACTCACAGTAGAACTCTCAAAGCGACAGCTTTTAGGATATTTGCAAGGGACACAGTGGCTCAGTGGCTAAGACGCTGAGCTTGTCGATCAGAAAGGTCAGCAGTTCGGTGGTTCGAATCCCTAGTGCCACGTAATGGAGTGAGCTCCCATTATTTGCCCCAGTTTCTGCCAACCTAGCAGTTCGAAAGCATGGAAAAATGCAAATAGAAAAATAGGGACCACCTTTGGTGGGAAGGTAACAGTGTTCCGTGTGTTGTTGGCATTTAGTCATGCCAGCCACATGACCATGGAGACATCTTCGGACAGCGCTGGCTCTTCGGCTTTGAAACGGAGATAAGCACCGCCCCCTAGAGTTGGGAACAACTAGCACATATGTGCGAGGGGAACCTTTACCTTTAAGTTTTCCAGTGAAAAGGCATTGCAGCACAGAATTATCTGAATCATTCAAAGAAGAAGGCACAATTTCTCCTACCCAATCCTTGAACTTTCCCATAGCCTTCAGAAATATTTTTAAAGACAAATAAATCCAATGCAGAGGTTTATTTTTGAGAAGTTCTGTGTAAGTCTCTAGGTATTTTTACTCCAGATTTGTTCTCCTCCCCAAAAAATATTTTCTTTGCTTTGGTTTTGTGGTTTTTTAAAATCCTTCTTGTCCTCAGGGATTTTTTTAAAAAAATATTTTAGATTAACAAAAACAAATTAGGCCTTTAGATTTTGTTGTTGTGAAACATTAACAGGAAGGATGCTGACATCAAATTACAAAGAAGACAGCAATATTTCTTTGGCTAGTGAAGTAATTATTTCCCAAGGTTTCATTAATAGCAGATTTCTTATCACCAAAGTCAAGTTTTGGATTGTGAGCTGCATAAATTTCTCCTTTCATTGGTACTGAATTTTTTTTTTCTTCATTCCCCTTCTTTTCTTTCTTTCTTTATATGTCTGAAAGCTGAAACCCATTGTGTGACATTCATACTAAGTTTCCTTTTTCTTTCTCTCTGATAGTACTGGATCTTGTTTCAAGCTACCTCTTGATTTATTGAACCAAAATATGCTCTCGTTAAATTGCTTACTCAAATATTCACACTAGCGTGGAGCAATGCTTTCTCTTGCCTAACGTGTTCTATGAAATTACTTCTATCATCTGTGAATTTCCTAATGGACTAGAATTTATCCATCAATTCATTTTATTCAGGATTTATTGAGAACAAGACTTCATTCCTACGAAAGGCGGTTAAAGAAACATATTAGGGTGAAAGATTTATATGATCTGAAAAGAAACCAGAGTAACTGATTCCATCTTGTTGAATTGCAAAATAGCACTAGCACCACCAATAGCACTTATATTCTGCCCCATAGTGCTTGGAGCCATGGGCTCCAAGATCACTGCAGACTGCAGCCAATACATTGAAAGACGCTTGTTCCTGGGGAGGAAATCTATAGCAAATCTGGACAGTATACTAAAAAGCAGAGACATCACCCTGCGAACAAAAGTGTGTGTAGTCAAGGCTATGGCTTTCCCAGTTGCAATGGATGGCTGTGAAAGTTGGGTTATAAGAAAGGCTGAGCATCAAAGAATGGAGACCTTTGAACTCTGGTGCTAGAGAAGATTCATGCGAGTCCCTTGGATTGCAGAGTGATCAAACCAGTCAGTACTACAGGAGATCAACCCTGACTGCTCTTTAGAAGGCCAGATCCTGAAGAGGAAACTCAAGTACTTTAGCCACCTAATGAGAAGGAAGGACTCACTGGAGAAGAGCCTCATGCTGGGAACAATGGAGGGCAAAAGAAGAAGGGGACGACAGAGACTGGGGTGGCTGGATGGCGAGAGCTTGAATGGACTGCAGAGGATGGTAGAGGACAGGAAGCCATGGAGGAACGTTGTCCACGGGGGGTTGCAATGAGTCGGACACGACTTCGCAACTAACAACATCTTAAGCAGTGCCTTGCTTTGTCAGTTTTCAAAAACTTTAGTAAGCAACCTCAGGGAAGGAGGAGGAGGAGGAGAGGGAGGAGGAGGAGGAAGAAGAAGAGGATGACTGCGAGGTCCTTAGTGCTCTCTGAGCTTGGTTGTTTTCTTGCAGATGTTTCATTACCCAACTAGGTAACATCAGCAGTGCTAGAAGTGAGTGGGGTTTCAGAGGAGGGAGGGAGGGTGAAGGAAGAGGAGGAGGAGGAGGAAGAAGAGGAAAAGGACTTCAGGGTCCTTGGTGCTCTCGGAACTTGCTTCCGAGATGGACTGCTCCTGGTTTTACTACTGGTTCGCTTTGTGCACGCCAGATGCACACTACACGTGTTTGCACAATTCAACATAAATTGCTCTTTGCTCCTGCGCAGAACAATTTACAGTGAACTGCACATGTGTGCACACTCCTAAAGAACATGCCAGTAGCGACAACCGGGGAACCATTGGGGGTGGGCGTGGCCAACCTGGGTTGCTGCCGGTTCTGCGACCCAAGCCAAAATACCACTACTGGTTCGGCCAAACTGGGATCAACCCACCTCTTTCATTACCCAACTAGGTAACATCATCAGTGTTAACAACTGATGCTGTGATAACTGATGATGTTACCTAGTTAGGGTGATAAAACGCCTGCAATAAAACAAGCAAGCTCAGAGAGCACCATGGAGCCCTTTGCTTATATTAGACACATAAGTTTAATTAAAAAAAGAAAGGGGATGTTTCAGTTTTACTTTGAATCTAACATCGTATCCAGACGGTCATCTCAGAAGGGCCTTATGGCATCTTTCATCACCTGGGAATTTTTACCGGGAAAGCGGAATGGTTGATTTTACTTAACAAATGGCTTAGGTCTAAGGTAAGCAATAGAGATAAAAACGAAGCACCCCTTCTGGGACTGTTGCTTTATGGGGAAACCTAAAAAGTCAACGGATAAATAGTTTGAGGTTGCTGTTCTGGGTTTAAATGGCCAAGTGGGTCTTTCTGTGGAGGCAACTACCTAACCTCTTCAGCTGTGCTCATTAGAAATAGGCTTGGTCCTGAATGGGAGGGAGGGAGGGAGGTCTGTTTCTTCCACTGCAGGAAAAGATGCGAAAGGAAGCAATATATGATGGCTAATGAAATACCATTTTAAGCTCCAGATCTGCCAGTTCTCCTTCTCCTTTTATCCTCCTCCTCTTCTTCTTCCTTCTCTTTTTCCTTCTCCTTTTATCCTCCTCTTCTTCCTCTTCCTCTTCTCCTTTTCCTTCTCCTTTATTCCTCCTCTTCTTCCTCTTCCTCTTCTCCTTTTCCTTCTCCTTCTATCCCCTTCTTCTTCCTCTTCCTCCTCTTCTTTTCCTTCTCCTTTTATCCTCCTCCTCTTCTTCTTCCTCCTCTTCTCCCTTTCCTTCTCCTTTTATCCTCTTCTTCTTCCTCTTCCTCCTCTTCTCCTTTTCCTTCTCCTTTTCTCCTCCTCCTCTTCTTCCTCCTCTTCTCCTTTTCCTTCTCTTTTTCTCCTCCTCCAATTCTTCTTCCTCCTCTTCTCCTTCTCCTTCTCCTTTACTCCTCCTCCTTCTTTTCTCCTCCTCCTCCTCCTCCATTCATTCATTCATTCATTCCTCCTCCTCCTCCTCCTCTTCTTCTTCTTCTCCTTCTCCTTCCTCCTCCTTCTCCTCCTCCTCCTCTTCTTCTTCTTCTTCTTCTTCTCCTTCTCCTTCCTCCTCCTCCTCCTCCTCCTCCTCCTCTTCTTCTTCTTCTCCTTCTCCTTCCTCCTCCTCCTCCTCCTCTTCTTCTTCTTCTTCTTCTCCTCCTCCTCCTTCTCCTTCTCCTTCTCCTTCTCCTTCTCCTTCTCCTTCTCCTCCTTCTCCTTCTCCTTCTCCTTCCTCCTCCTCCTCCTTCTCCTCCTCTTCTTCTTCCTACAACAGTGTGCTGCTTCACCTTAACTGAAAAACCCCAAATGGGATTAGCCTTCCCGGCCAAAAGCGAATTTGTCTTTTCATTCCTGCAAACCTTTTATTACCCCAGGTGATTTCTGACCGAAGGAGATTCCAAAATTAGAACGCGTAACTAACAAAAAAGCTCTTCTCTGAAACCAGAAATAACCCAATATTCTGCTTTTTCTTGTGTGACAAGGCCAGGGGTTTCTTTTATTTTCCTTTTTTTTTTCCCCTGTGAGAAAACAAGATTGAACGTTGAGCTAGAGAAGGAAATGATTCATTTGGACGGAGGAGTTGGGAATGATTGGTACCGGTTAATGACTTTAGCAGAAATTCTCCATTCCTTCTGTTTCCTCTGGAGAATTCCAGCCTGTGCAACATATTGCTCGAAATCCTTTATTTAGCACCTTTCTATTTACAGAAGTTCCACAATATCTTCGGAGCAGTTGCACCTGAAAAGATTTGATCTGTCTCCTGAGAGGAAACCCTGCACAATGTTCGAGTCCCGATGCCCTGCCTTTCAATGGATGCTTTTGTTATCTCGGGTGACAATCTAGCAAGTACGTTGTGAATTGTCCACCCCAATGCTATTCTGGGAGAGAACACAAGTGACCAGAAGCCATCCATAAAGATTAGGGAGGGGATATTATGAATGATGGCGGGTCAAAAATGTTGGGAAGGCAGGGTTCGGAAGAGACGAATGGAGCCACTTTGAACATTAAACCACAATTGAAAAGTTGAAAGGGACAGTGGAGGTCTTCTAGTCCAACCCCATACTCACGCAGTAAACCCTACTGTTGTGTCCCGCCAGTGGATCTGGAAGCAGATTCGGACAGTGAGGAGGTTGGGGAGGAACATGGGCCAGTCCTGGAGTCTGGGAAAGGCTCTGAAGAGTATTTATTAGGCCAATATGACAGGCCTAATAAATTCATAGAGACGTGGTGGCTCAGTGGCTAAGACTCTGAGCTTGTCGATCAGAAAAGTCAGCAGTTCAGTGGTTCGAATCCCTAGCACCGCATAATGGAGTAAGCTCCCATTACTTGTCCTAGCTTCTGCCAACCTTCGAAAGTTCGAAAGCACGTAAAACTGCAAGTAGAAAAATAGGAACCACTTTTGGTGGGAAGGTAACAGCGTTTAGTCATGCTGGCCACATGACCACAGAGACGTCTTCGGACAGCGCTGGATCTTTGAAACAGAAATGAGCACCGCCCTCTAGAGTTGGGAACAACTAGCACATATGTGCAAGGGGAATCTTTTACCTTTAATAAATTCATACCTTGAGGAAATCCCAGGCCTCAGATTTTTGATAATGTTGGGCTTGTTACTTGGAAACCTGACATCCCAGTTTCAAATAGTTGGTGGCTGGGGGGCTGGAGACCCCTGCCCTATACCTTTCCAGACAAGTGAGTGTCCAGCCCAGAGGTGGGTTCCTACCAGTTCGCTCCTATTCGGTAAAACCGGTTCGTCAAATCTACCGAACCGGTTAGAAGAGGTTCAACCAGTGGACCCGGAAAGCAGGCCACACCTACAGAAGAGGTTCCAAAATTTTTTGAAGCCCACCACTGGTCCTTGGATATGATTATTCTACACTATCATGCTCCTATTTATAAAACTCAGTGCCTCTGTGAAAGGTAAGGATGACTACTGCGTTTGTGGTGCAATCAGAACATTGCGTGTGTTGAAGTTGTTTTAACGCAAACCAAAGATGCCTTTTAAAAAACAAGTTTACATCATATTCTCATGCATGCCAGTGCTGTGTGTGAGGTAATGTAAGGTGGTTCTGACAAGTGTCGTCGGCATCTTCATATCCGGTCACATGGGCGGCAAGCCACTCCCATCTGGTCACATGGGCGGCAAGCCACTCCCACAAAGGAGGCTACACCCACAATTTTTGAACAATTTTTTGAAACCCACCACTGGTCCAGCCTCTTCTTGACAATCTCCTGTGATGGGACATCCATATGAAAAAGAGAAATATTGGGAAGAAACAAATGATTCCATCTACAAAGGGCGGCTTACTCGTCTTCTGATTCATTTATCCAACAGCTGTTTTCAACAGGCAGTCAATCGCTGTGGCCTACTCTACGCAGAGCCATTTTTTTTGTTGCGCTGCATGTTCCCTTTCGACGAAAGACTTTTTGTGTCCTGACAAGCAGATTGTCAACCCAAAATGCCGTGTTTGGCATTTCTTTTTTCAACCTCTAGAAAGCAGAGATGCTGAGCCTTTAAACATTTCTGTCGATCTTTGCAGCCGAAAGGAAGGTCAAGACTGAAGATGCAGAAATGAAAGATATATAAAGTCTGGTGTCTTGCCAGTCATTGTGTCTGCTTTTATTTGACAACAATAATTGGTTTGCAGAAGGAATTCCTTTATAGACCGAGATTTGATTTAATGTCAAAAACAGACGGGACATTTTTTCCCCCTCTAGCACAGAGCTGGAGGAAGAAACATTTCCCTGGATTTCCACTTGTCAAGGCAATCCTAAATTGCATTAACGGAGGGATACAATCAAGATCAAGTGAGGTACCAGTATCACTTTATAAAGCCTTAGCAAGACCACACCTAGAGTACTGCATCCAGTTTTGGTCACCACACTATAAAAAAGATGTTGAGAGAGACGAAAGAGTGCAGAGAAGACCAACCAAGATGATTAGGGAACTGGAGACTAAAACATATGATGAACTGTTGCAGGAACTGGCCATGGCTAGTCTAGTGAAGAGAAGGAACAGGGGAAACATGACAGCAGTCTTCCAATATTTGAGGGGCTGCCACAGAGAGGAAGGGGTCTAGCTATTTTCCAAAGCCCCTGAAGGCAGGACAAGGAATAATGGATGGAAACTGATCAAGGAGAGATTCAACCTGGAAATAAGGAGAAATTTTCTGTCAGGGAGAGCAATCAACCAATGGAACAGAAATTGCCTTTGGAAGTTGTGGGAACTTTTAAGAAGAGACTGGACTGCCATTCGTCAGAAATGGTATAGGGTCTCCTGCTTTAGCAAGGAGTTGGACTGGAAGACCTTCAAGGACCCTTCCAACTCTGTTAATCTGTTAAATCTGTCACAAAGCTGCCACAAAGAAGACGGGTGGTCAGCCTGTTTTCCAAAGCACTGGAAGGCAAGACAAAAAACAATGAATGGGATTTAATCAAAGAGAAAACCAACCTAAAATTAAGGAGAAATTTTCTGACTGTTAAAACAATTAATCAGTGGAATGACTTGCCTCCAGAAGTTGTGAGAGCTGCAATACTACAGGTTTTTTTTATTTATTTAATTTATTTATTCAGTTTGTCAAACTTTTACAAGATAACAGGCATAAATATGAACATGGACATGAACAAAGGAAATGAATACAAGTAGATGGCGACAGTAGGACAGAGATAGTAGGCATGCTGCAGTGGTGGGTTTCAAAAATTGTTGGAACCTACTCTGTGGGTGTGGCCTCATTTGTGGGAGTGGCTTGCCACCCATAGGACCGGATGGGAGTGGCTTGCTGCCCATGTGACCGGATGGAAGTGGCTTGCTGCCCATGTGACTGGATGGGAGTGGCTTGCCGCACATGTGACCGGCTATGAAATTATGAATTAGTACTTAGGTCGGTCCAAGTAGCTACTCAGAAGTTAGTGGTTAGAAGCAATCGTAAAGCAAGATATGGAATTAAAACCAGAAATATTTTGTTGGCTATTTGAAAGGGAGTATAATATATATTTAATTTTACACATGTTAGCAGCTGCTGGAATTGTGTTTACACAACAGTGGAAAAACAGAGATATGTAAATGAATAAATATTACAATGTACAGGAATAAATAAATTGACAATTAAAATCAAGAAGGCTTTGAATACTTTTTCATGTGGGATTGGTTTTAGCAATTGCCAACTAATGGAAACAAAAATTAGAAATCCAAAAGTATGAAAGAAAACACCAATTATGTAAGGAAAGGTCCCTAAAATGTATAAGGAAATATTACTAGATCATTATATCATTAATGCGTAGATAACTGGGGGACATTACACACCATGCTGGTGCATTATATCATTAATGCGTAGATAACATTACACACCATGCTGGTGCACTTATGCACGCCCCCTTTACGGACCTCTTAGGAGTGGGGTGAGGTCCGCGGTAGACAGTTTTAGGTTGAAGCTGTGAGGGTTAGAAGATTTAACAAAGGAGTCGGGTAGAGCATTCCAGGCATTAACCACTCTGTTAAGAAGAGATTGGGCAACCAATTGTCTGAAATGGTATAGGTTTCCTCCCTGTGCAGGGGGTTGGACTGGAAGGCCTCCAAGGTCCCTTCCAATTCTACTCTTCTGTTATTCTGTTAACTTTCCGTGCTTCAGCCTCCCTCCCCCCCTCTTTCTCTCTGATCCATCTTCCTGGTTCCTACCAGATCCCAATACAGATGGCTGCCGTATTGCGACAGAAGCAAAAATACTACATTAATGTTTAAAGGGATTAAAAAATCCTCTCGGAAGCAGTGGCATATGCTAGCAGTTAATTGTAGCACTGGAAGCTTCCCCGTTGTTTTAAAACATGGACTCATTTCACATTCTTTTCTTCAGAGTGGCAAAGAAATGTCAAATGAATTGGTATAAGTCTGGATTGTTGTTTGGCAAAAGAAAAGCTGTAATGACAATATGGGGTTGTTATTGTTAATTGTGGAGGGTGTTGTTGTTTTTTAAATTCCTTAACAAGTTTTAGTCTCCAAATATTGTTTTGCAAGGGTGCCAATGTTGGCGGTGTGCTGATCAAACAGCCCAGATCTCATTTGTATTCATAGCTCTGAGTTTTGGAAGAGATGTTCAGCGGTTTGGTGGCATTGTCTCGTGTTCATGTGATTACGTAGGACACTTAAAATGTTTGCACGTCGCATCACTCAGGCCAGGTCAGTTCTTGCAGGATGACTGGTGGTTACATGGTCTTTCTATCTTAGCCCCCTCAGTTAATTCTTTAATTAACCACTGCCTACCTATCTGAGCACGGGACGCAGTGGCTAAGATGTTGAGCTTGTCGATCAGAAAGGTCGGCGGTTCGAATCCCTAGCGCTGCATAACGGAGCGAGCTCCCGTTACTTGTCCCAGCTTCTGCCAACCTAGCAGTTCGAAAGCAGATAAAAATGAAGAGCTGAAGAGAGAGCTAAAGGAGCTTCTTGGATGGGAAGCAAAAGCCTTCGGAGAAAAACCAGAAAGCCCCATTACTCCTCGAAAAAAAAAAGCAGAATCTCCTCAGACTGAAGTAGAACTCCTAATAGTGAAATCTGTCTGGCCAACAGAAAGGAATTGCAGGGCCTTAAGATCAGCAACTCCTTGGGCCTGCTATAAATTTAGATCTTTCTATGGAGTTGTAGGAAGTTATCACACAGCCCTCTCCCAGAAAAATGAAATCTCCTAGGAAATATTGAAAAGGCAGAATATTTCTCTGGATGTGAAAAGAAAGAAACATGTTTTAAAAGACAGAGTAGCTGCCTGTAGCTTCCTGCCCATCCCCATTTTGTCAATGGGCCATTAAGAAGCCCAAGCCAGTCCCTTTACATAATAAAGACTTCTCCACTTCAGCTCCAGGGGCTGGGATTAAATAGCAATAGCAATAGCAGTAGACTTATATACCGCTTCATAGGCCTTTCAGGCCTCTCTAAGCGGTTTACAGAGAGTCAGCATATTGCCCCCAACAATCTGGGTCCTCATTTTACCCACCTCGGAAGGATGGAAGGCTGAGTCAACCCTGAGCCGGTGAGATTTGAACCGCTGACCTGCTGATCTAGCAGTAGCCTGCAGTGCTGCATTTAACCACTGCGCCACCTTGGCTCTTAGCATGATAATATTGGCCCTTTACTCAACTGACCACATGGCATCTGAGAACTCAACCAAACCTGGATTCAAAACACAGCCTAGAGAGTTGCCCCTGCATGGCCCCATGGGAGTCTGACAACCAATCAGAATACATTTCTTACACAGGAACAGGAAACAGAGAGGTGGGACTGAACAGGTTATAAAAAGCCTAGCAAGCCCCTCCCTCAGCCCTTCTCTTCTTCTCCACAACATTGAAGCATGCGATCACCTTTTCTGTTCAGGGCTCAAGCCATGTGGTCCTGTCCACCATTAAAACCATCTTTCCAAGCAGTCTCCATGTCTCCAGTGTCTTTTTCCCCACTTGGAGCCGAACCCAGAAGGACATTTCTTTCATCAGAGTCTATGGAGATTCTCAGTCATCCAGGTCATGGTTGTCCCCCAAAGGTGCTTTTTCAAGAGGCAACTAGGACTTTCTGGATTTTCTTTGCAAACGTTCCGCTTCTCACCCAACACGCTTCTTCAGCTCCGAAGAAGCTTCTTGGATGAGAAGCAAAACGTCTTCAAAGAAAAACCAGAAAGTCCTAGTTGCCTCTTGAAAAAGCACCTTTGGGGTGATCATCAGTGCTAATTTGGGTCATGGCACGTATGTGAGAAAATAACCCAACTTAGAGAGCACCAAGGACCCCTCCCATCAACCCTGAGCTACAAATATTCTCCTTTATGAATGACTTCTTTTGTTGCAACTACAGTTTCTGTCTTTTCTTCACCAGTATACATTGCTGGCCTGGACCAACCGTTCTATTATTTGAAACGAAAAACCTGTAACAATCAAGAGTGGAAGGTTAGAAACCTGTCTTTTGTGTCAGCAAACAATGTCCGTACCTTCCAATTCAGTAACTGCTTGAACCTTAGACTGTCTACTGTTGACCTCACCCTATTCCTAAGAGGTCTGTAAGGGGCGTGCATAAGCTCACCAACATGCCCACCATCCCTGTCCTAACAACCCCGTTTATTCTTATCCGTTTCATGTATTCATAATCTTGTATGTATTTATATCTATTATCTTATACATTACTATAACGCGCTCTACATGGGGCTGCCCTTGAAGAGTGTCCGAAGACTCCAGTTTGTCCAGAACGCAGCCGCGCGAGCGATTGCGGGTGTACCTAGGTACACCCACGTCACACCTATCCTCCGCGAGCTGCGCTGGCTTCCCATTGGTCTCCGGACACACTTCAAAGTGCTAGTCGTTACTTTTAAAGCCCTACATGGTATCGGACCTGGCTACTTGAGAGACCGCCTCCTGCCAATTACCTCCCTGAGGCCTATAAGATCGCACAGATTAGGCCTCCTCCGGATTCCATCTGCCGTTCAATGTCGGCTGGCGACTCCCCGAGAGAGGGCCTTCTCTGTTGCTGCTCCGGTATTCTGGAACGATCTCCCAGTTGAGATCCGGAGCCTCGCTACCCTTCCGGCCTTCCACAAAGCAACCAAGACCTGGCTGTTCCGGCAGGCCTGGGGCTGTTGATTCGTCCAGCCCCACCCCCAGTTGTGAATGTTGTGTTTTTTTAGGGTTCAAAAGTTTTATTTTCTTTTAAAACAAACATTTCATCATTCCTCAATCAGTAAGACATCGGAGTACAATTTTTTGTGTGTCAAAATAGTTCTAGTTTACCACTAAATTCTTGTCTAGCCTAATGTATACCCCTCCCTCCCTCCACCCTCGCCCCAACCCCCCTCCTCCTCCCCCCCCCCGACTTCCCAGAACCCGTACATGGTATGGATTTTTAACAAACACAGTCTAAAATCTATTGAGAAAAAAGAAATAAAGAAATTAATGTTTTTTTAATGTTGTTCTGTTTTTGTATGTCCCTCCCTCCCCCTTTTTTATTGTAAGCTGCCCTGAGTCTCTTTGAGAGTGGGCGGCATACAAATTAAATAAATAATAATAATAATAATAATAATAATAATAATAATAATAATAATAATATCACCATCAGTCAAATGCAAAAAGCCGCACTGCTTGGATCTGCACGCATATTACGAAAATACGTTACGACGTCCTAGGCCCCTGGGTGGGGCCCGACTAGTAACCAATGCCAAATCCGGCGAAACAACTGGCCGCTGTGATACAATTGTATAATAATAATAATAATAATAATAATACATGCTTGACAAAACAAATAATTAAAATAAAATAATAATAAACAAATAAAAAGAACCCATCACCTCCTTCTAAGAGAGAAGCCTCTTCACTCGCATGATCTAACAGCCACCTTAACCCTGTAGGACAATGTTATTATTCCTTATTTTGCACAGAGGAGGAACGGAGGCTGAAAAGAGAGCAGTCTGCTTACAGCTACCTGCTGAGAAGCAAAATTTGAGCCAGGAAGTTCTCCACTCAGTTTCTTAGCTGCTAGGCTATACCAGCTGGCTTGGTATTGTGAGGCTCCAAAAAACAAAAACAAAAAATTAGCATAAGATGCTTATGAGATTCTTGGACTAGTCTCTGTTGGGAATTTCAAAGATTGAGTAAGATGAGCCTTGGTCAAAGGCCAGCTCTGCACCCAAGTTGTACCCATCCTACCCAAATTCTTTCCTTCCCATCACCATTCTTATCTCTTTTGGAGAACACGAGTGTAGCCCTTTTAATTTCCTTATATTCAGTGCTTAACCTGGTATCATTGTATAGCACATTAAAGATAAAGCTTCCCCTCGCACATATGTGCTAGTCGTTCCCGACTCTAGGGGGCAGTGCTCATCTCCGTTTCAAAGCCGAAGAGCCAACGCTTGTCCGAAGATGTCTCCGTGATCATGTGGCTGGCATGACTAAATGCAGAAGGCACACAGAACGCTGTTACCTTCCCACCAAAGGTGGTTCCTATTTTTCTACTTGCATTTTTACGTGCTTTCGAACTGCTAGGTTGGCAGAAGCAGCAACAAGTAATAGGAGCTCATCCCATTATGCGGCGCTAGGGATTTGAACCGCTGAACTGTTGACCTTTCAATCGAAAAGCTCAGCGTCTTAGCCACTGAGCCACCACGTCCCTTATAGCACATTAGGGATATTAAATGATGTAGCTATTATGCAGTTATTGTCTTGATCTTTCCTGCTGACCCCTTCCTCTATTTCCTGCTTTTATGCTACCACCAAAGGAGAAACAATCACGAAAATGTAGCGTTTGTTCTTTGCAAAGGCATATCTGATAGCAGCTCCCTAACCCGGCTGTCTCCAATGAGAAAATGTGGAGAGTGACAGGTTTGAAGGAGGACACGGTGCAATCTCTAATGAAAACCCTGCGATTTCTTTCCTTTCCCATTTGAACATTCTCCAAAATAAAGTGGAATTTTGCTTCCAACTGTCAGCCAACAATGTCAAAAAGGATGTTACAAAGCCAGAAGGGAAGAGTGCTACTAAGCAGATGTCAGTTCAAAATAAAATACCAAATAGGTCTGCTTCATTTACATTGATGGATATGAGCAAAATTAAAATGTTCTGTATTTATCATTTTGAACGCAGGGTAGATTCATAAACCAGCAGCTCTCATAACAGTCAATCAAAATAAGAGTTGTGGCACCGCTTTCCATTCAAGCTTCCATGGAATGACATCATTTTGATTCAAGAACTGGAAAAGAAGTTGCTTTCAATCATTTCTCCAAAGACTATGACACTTTCAGTGGTATTCTCAAGAGTGGAATATAGTATGCTTTTTACTTATCTTAATTATAAGGTTGAACATGCATGGATGTGTGAGTTTCACTGCACAGTCGTATTTCCAATCGTCAATTGCTTTGGTGACTTCAAAAATGTTGATTCAATTCCAAGGGAAATATCAGACGCAACCTGTTCCATATAAATCCACTCGCTTAAGGGGACCTGTGCATAGCCAATAATTGACCCATTGTCTCCTGGGATCTTCTCCATTTGCTTTTAACAGAGTAACAGAGTTGGAAGGGACCTTGGAGGTCTTCTAGTCCAGCTAGGAAACCCAATACCATTTCAGGCAAATGGTTATCCAACATCTTCTTTAAAACTTCCAGTGTTGGAGCATTCACAACTTCTAGAGGCAAGTTGTTCCACTGATTTATTGTTCTAACTGTCAGGAAATTTCTCCTTAGTTCTAGGTTGCTTCTCTCCTTGATTTTCTTGAATACTGTTAAGGATTTGAGAAAGTTGAGAGAAGAACGAATGGAAACACAGACATAGACAATCAGAGATACAGGGTGAGTCCCCTGGCAACTGATTTCTTCAGTAAGAGCATAGTGCAAATGAGGAGAAATAATTGTTTCAAAGCAGTCCAAAAACTCTGCTTTAATTAAAGCAAATTCGGCAGCAGTCAAGAAAAACCCCAAGGCAATCCTAGGCTGCATTAATAGAGGTATCGAATCAAGATCATGTGAAATATGAATACCACTTTACAGAGCCTTAGTTAGATCACATTGGAATTCTGTCTCCAATTTTGGTCATCACAACATTAAAAAAAGGATGTACAGATTCTGGAAAGAGTGCAAAGAAGAGTAATAAGGATGATTAGCGGGCTGGAGGCTAAAAACATATGAAGAACAGTTGCAGGAATTGGGTAGGTCTAGTCTAGTGAAAAGAAGGACTAGGGGTGACAAGATAGCAGTCTTCCAATATCTGAGATGCTACCATAAAGATGAGGGGGTCAACCTATTTTCCAAAGTACCAAAAGGCACGACAGGAAACAATGGATGGAGAGAAGCAGCCTTGAAATTAAGACAAATTTCCTGATGGTGAGGACAATCAACCAGTGGAACAGAAGTTGCCTTCAGAAGTTGTGGGGGCTTCACCACTGGAGGCTTTTAAGAAGAGGCTGGACAGCCACTTGTCTGGAATGACATAGGGCCCTGGTGGCAAACCTATGGCACGCATGCCCAGAGTGGCACATGAAGCCATGTTGCCCAGCATGTGTAGCCTTGCCTGTTTGTCTTCCAGGTTTAGGCACATGTGATGATCAGCTGTCCTTCGTGCACATGGCAGTGGCAAAAACCAGTGTGCGCATGCGTGCTGGTCAGCTGATTGTTGGGTGTGCATACATGCCAGAACCCGGAGGTTTGCCTTGTCCGGAGCGCAATACATCTGCACGCACAGCAGTGCTGAAAACGAGCCTGCACATGTGCACCGCCCAGCTGATCATTGGGGGCACACTAGAACTTGGAAGTTCAGCTTTTCTGGAGCATGGCCCCACAAGCGTGCGCATGTTCGCCATCAGTGACAATAGGGTCTGTTGCAAGCGGTTTCACTCTAAGTCCTCCAAAGTCCCTTCCAACTTTGTTGTTTTATGTTCTATGCAGAGGTGGGCTGCGCTTACCTTAACAACTGGTTTGCTGGTGGTGAGCACACATGCACATGCTTGCTTTGCTCGCACGCGCCTCTTTGGGGCTGAAATGGAGGTTCAAACATGTAGCTAATCAACTCAGGCAGCTCTGGTGAGTATAGCAGGCACACTGCAGAATTCAGCTGGGCAGTGTGGACAGGGGGAACCAGTGGTGGGTTTCAAAAATTTTTAGAACCTCTTCTGTAGGTGTGGCCTGTTTTGTGGGAGTGGCTTGCCATGTGACCGAATGGGAGTGGCTTGGCAGTCATTTGACTGGGTGAGTGTGGCCAACTTGTAAAATGTGGTGAAACTCACTTAACAACGCTCTTGCTTAGCAACCAAAATGTTGGCTCAGGTACTCTGGCATTTGAAGCACGCAAGTCTTAAAGCTGTCAAGTTACAAGACCCTTGCATTCCTAACCCTTTAGAAAAAAACCCCGTGGGGTGTTCAAACTTGACAGCTTTAGAACTTGTGGACTTCAACTCCCAGAATTCCTCCTTCGCTCTTCATCTTGATGATATGCGGACGGGCGGGGGGAGGGAGCTGGAACCGGTTCTAAACAGCATGGTAGATTTGTGGAACCTCTTCTATAGAAGAGGTTAGAACTGGCAGGAACCCACCCCTGGGGGGAACGAGCCAGAAAGTTAGTTATAAAGTTAGTTATGAATGGAAAGGATAGCACAGGGGCATGATCACAACTACCGGTTGGTTGGAACCTGTCTGGCCAGGCACCAGCCCACCACTGGTTCTAGGTTCTAATTAACTCGCTTCATATGACTATGGAGGTTCTTAATCAGAGTCATGTTTATCCCAAAGATGCTTTTCCCAAAAGGCAACTGGTGACAGGGTTCCAAATAGCATCCAAAAGTAAGTCAGTGTCCAAGGCAAAGTATTGCTCAAAATTCAAATGTATTGAGAGAGCCATGTTGACATATTTGGGAAAACCCGAATCTGAAAGCTTCCCGGTTTCCCCCCCACCTAGTTGAAAGTTCAAGATCTTGCCCCCACATGGCCCACAAGTCCATCCCATGGTCCATCAATCTTTCACTCCCATGCTGGCAGTTCCACCCATCCAGTTCCGGTCAGGTGCAGAGATGCAGAGACAAAGGATGACCTTGGCTTTCTAGAAAGGAATTTTGTTTTGGCTACATAGTATGTGACTCCTTACAACCCCCCTCCCATTTTCCCACAATAGCAAATGCATAGCAGAATAATAGAAAGTGTGGCAGGCCAAAGACCCAGAAGAAAAGATGGCTGTTGGCCTGACGATGGGAGTTTCTTGGGTTCCCCCCCCCCCTTTGAATGTTTTGCTTTTCATCCTAGAAGCTTTTCATCCTAGAAGCTTCTTCAGTTCTGTAGAGAAGCCTATTTTCCAAGGTGTTTTCCCCCAGATTAGCATTAGAGGATGCCTTCCGGGCATTTGTGTCGTCCTTTCTTCCTTAGTCTTGCCCAACGGCATGGGGCATGACACTGATCAACGGCCTTCTTCAAGAAGAACAATTAAATATCACAGCAGGCCATTGTGCTGAGCAAAGCGACAATGAAGCAGTCCTTTGAGTCCACAACTCTTCATGGCCAGACCAGTCATTTAAATACATCACTCCGTGCAATTCGGTGGGTTCCAATTGGTCTTCTATTTTTATCCTCTTTTACAGCAACAATCACTGTACAGGTACTCCTTGACCTACGACAGTTAATTTAGTGGCCATTCAAAGTTACAATCAGACGTGGTATTCTACCGGTTTCGGACCAGTTTGCTCGAACTGGTAGCGGAAATCACTCGTGGCCCTGCCCTAGGTCAAGAAAGAGCTGGTGATATCGTGATATTCTGAATCTGGAAGTCTGCCTTGATGTCGTTTCTGTTCCAACCCCTGTCGCAGACTTTGAAGGACTTGAAGAAGCTGCACAAAATCCCCAGCCGAGCCAGCCACGCGCTGCGAGCAGGCAGGGTGTCACTCACCGTTTTTGTTGCATTGTCTTTGGGTTCTGGGAGAAAAGATGTTGCAGCCAAATCGCTGCTAATGGGATTTGTACCTTCCATCCCTCTGTCACCTAGCTCTGTCCTATAGATGGCAGCACGATTCTGGTCTAGGTAGGCAGCAGCTCTTGAAGATGAGAGCACTTACTTTGGAGGAAGACAGTCCTGTGCCTGATGATATAAATATTATTAAGGCCATCTACATTCAGCTAAATTATCTCTCTCTCTCTTTGTCTTTATCTCTTTATCTCTATAAATCTATCTATCTATCTATCTTCTATCTATCTATCTATCTATCTATCTATCTATCTATCTATCTATCTATCATCTTTCTTTTATCATTCATTATCAATCATCTATCTTTTGCCTAGCTATTAGCTATGTATCTGCAACAATAATCTATCTATCATCTACCTACCTACCTACCTACCTTATCTGTCTGTCTGTCTGTCTGCCTGCCTGCGTGCGTGCGTGCCTACCTGCCTATCTATCTATCTATCTATCTACCTACCTACCTACCTACCTACCTACCTACCTACCTACCTACATCTATCTATCTATCTATCTATCTATCTATCTATCTATCTATCTATCATCTATCATTCATTATCAATCATCTGTCTTTTGCCTAGCTATTAGCTATGTCTCTGCAACAATAATCTATCATCTACCTACCTACCTACCTATCTACCTACCTACCTACCTACCTCTACCTATCTCTACCTATCTCTACCTATCTATCTATCATCTATCATTCATTATCAATCATCTATATTTTGCCTAGCTATAAGCTATGTATCTAGCTATCATGCAACAATAATCTATCATCTATCCATCTGTCTGTCTATCTATCTGTCTATCTATCTATCTATCATCCATCCATCCATCCATCCATCCATCCATCCATCCATCCATCCATCCATCCATCCATGGAGATTCTCAGTCATCCAGGTCATGGTTGTCCCAAAGGTGCTTTTCAAGAGGCAAATGAATTTTCTTTGTTTTTCTTTGAAGACTTTTCATCCACGAAGCTTCTTCAGTTCTAACTCTCTCTCCCTCTCCCTCCCTCCATCCCTCCCTCCCTCCCTGCATCCATCCACCCCTCCATCTAGCCATCCATCTCATCTCTGTAAGTTTTATTGTGTAAAGCACACCTTTAAGAAACAGCAATATTTTGAGCACCTCTTATGATTTTCTGCTAAGGTTTTAAGTCCACCCACATCCATCCATCCACATCCATAATCCACATCTGTCCAGATATCCAGGCCAACTTTCATGAGTTCTCATCACAACACTCTGCAATCCCATTCAACTTGCTCAAACTCAGAGCGTTTTTAATTTCATTGCCTTTCTTTACAATCCATGGTCAACAATGATTTAAATTTCGACAGCCTAAGGCAGTGATGGGCAACCTTTTTGGCGTGGTGTGTCAAAAATCGGCAAAAAATCGAGCATAACTCGCGTTGTGTGTCACTTCGACAAAAACATGATTTTGCGCAATTTATAGTTTAAACTACAAAAATATATAATTGCAATATAATTGTATTTAATAAACCAAAAACAAATTATTTAACATACCTGCTTAGTAACTTCTTTGTTCATCAGTCACTTTTTTCAATGCCATTGTAACTCTGGTCACTAAATGTTTTCCCCCTTCCTCGAGACTCCTCACTTCTTCCTTCATTCCTCTTGCTTATCTACCTTCACCTTATCTGTCTTCTGCTCTTTCCCTCTCTTCCTTCCTTTCTCCTTCCATCCTCTCTTCTTTCCTCACTCACTCCCTTCCTCCTTTTCTCTTCCTTCCTCCTTCCATTCTTTCAGCTTCATTTCTTTTGCCTATCTACCTTCTCTGTCTTCCTGCTCTTTCCATTTCTCTCTTCCTCTTCGCTTCTGTTCCTTCCTCCTTCCCTCCTTCCCTATTTCTTCCTTCTTCCTTCCTTCTACCTATCTACCTTCGCCTTCTCTGTCTTTCTGCTCTTTCCCTGTCTTCCCCTTTCCTCCCTCCCTCCCTTCTTTCCTTTCTAGTTCCATCTTTTCTTCTTTCCTCTCTCCCTCCCTTTTTCTTTTTTCCTTCCTTCCTCTTTCCTCTTGCCTATCAACTTCATCCTCTTTGTCTTTCTGCTCTTTCCCTCTCTTCCCCTTTTCTTCCTACCTCCTTCCCTCTTTTCTCCCTCCCTTCTTCTTTTTCTTCTTTTTTTCTTCCATCTTCCTCCTCCTCCTCCCATTCTTTCTCCTTCCATCCATCTTTTCTCCTTCCATCTTCTCCCCCCTCCCTTCTTCTTTTCCTTCCCCCCTCCCTCCTTCCTTCCTCTCCTTCCCTTTCTCGCACACAGGAAGGGGAGGGGAGGCTTTCTAGTCGCTTTCACAGCATAATTTCTTTATCTAACTTTTAAAAAACAGTGTGCAAATCAAACTTGAGATTTTCGTAACCTGCGAAGCACCAAGTTATTATCTTCTGTTGTTACAAATTCGCAGCTACTCCATTCTTTCCGATAGGGAACTGCATTTCCCAAGATGCCTCAGGTCCTCAAAGCGCTGAATGCGGTAGCCACCGGCTGGTGAACATCAGCAGCGACTGTAACGACCGCGCGGGCGAGGTGCGGAGGAAGAACGGAAGGTCCCTCCCGCCTGCGACGACGGCTCCAGCCATGGACGAGCAGGCTGGCCCCGGCGTCTTCTTCAACAACAACAGCAACGCGCTGCTCTTGCCGCCACCTCCGGGTGGGAAGCAACCACGCCTTGCCAACTCGCTTCCCACCTCAGCACAGGGGCCGCACAGGCGTGGTTGCTTCCCCTCCGGAGGTGGCGGCAAGAGCAGTGCGTTGTTGTTGTTGGGGCCAGCCTGCTCGTCCATGGCTGGAGCCATCGTCGCGGGCGGGAGGGACCTTCCGTTCTTCCTCCGCACCTCGCCCGAGCAGTCGTTACAGTCGCTGCCGACGTCCGCCACCGCCGCTTCTAATTAATATAATTCTCCCTCTCTTTTTCACTCTCTCTCCAGCACACAAACGCAAATGCATAGGGCAGCCCACCTCACACACAGGTAACTCCGGGCAGCTTACAACATTATGATGCACGTCTCCCCATAGGAGAGGAGATGGGGAAGCCGGGGGCCCAGAGATCACCCGGGGGATGCCGAGGATGCCTTACCAATCGAAAGCCGGCATACCTCGTCATAATGGGGGATGGATTTCTTGCCAGGAAACGCGAGGGTTGGACAACGGTGGAGGCTCGGGTTTGTTTTTTTTCCCGGGAATAAAAGTGAACATAAGACTTCTAAATCCCCAGCAAGAAAAGAAATGCAACTGTAGTGGTCTCTCCCCCCCTTCCTCTAAAGAACAAATGTTATCCTGCCGCAGAAGCGAAGAAATCTCAGATTTCGCCCTTCTGCAACAGCCTCCCTCGGGATCCCGCTCCTCCGCTACAAATGCATCGCGTCCCAACAGCGGAACGTCTGGTCACCTTAGGGATGAATCCTGTGCGTGTCACCCCAAATGGCTACGCGTGTCAGCACTGACACGCGTGTCATAGGTTCGCCATCACTGGCCTAAGGTCTTATTTGAAGTCAGCTCCAGATTTGGATGACCATATGGATGCAACCATCCTGATTTTTCACTTTCTAAGAGTAAAATAATATTAGTAAGTCATTTAGTACAATGACATGAAAAATCGAGGCTGGGATTTTCTAAGTTCTGTGCTGGAGAGAGGCTGGTTTTTGGTGTCAACTCAGAGTTATTCAGTCCCATGGCAACTAGATTCAGTACGAAAATATAAAAAGCTTGCAATTCCTTTGTGGTTTTGATTGTAGAGGTGCTAAGTCAACAATCTTATTTTTGGAGGCCCAGATTGGTCCAATAACACTAAAGGAAAAGGTAAAGGCTCCCCTCGCACACATGTGCTAGTTGTTCCTGACTCTAGGGGGCATGTTCATCTCTGTTTCAAAGCTGAAGAGCCAGCACTGTCCAAATACGTCTCCGTGGTCATGTGGCTGGCATGACTCAATGCCAAAGGCGCATGGAACGCTGTTCCCTTCCTACCAAAGTAGCCCCTATTTTTCTATTTGCATTTTTACATGCTTTCGAACTGCTAGGATGGCAGAAGCTGGGACAAGTAACGGGAACTCGCTAGGGATTCGAACCGCCGAACTGCGGACCTTTCTGATCGACAAGCTCAGCGTCTTAGCCACTGAGCCACCGCGTATACTGAGCACCACTGTGCCAATAACACTAGGGGGAGTATAACTTGACTTCCATTGCTTTTTTTAGACTGTTTAAAATTTAATAGCTTCATTATCAGCTATAAACGGAGGAGGAAAAAATCAAAAGGATTGGCTGAGAAAACTCTTTTTTTTTCTCTCCCCAACTTTTCATTGCTTCTTCAGGCAATAGTGTTAATATACCACTTGTGGTTTTTGAACTCCGCTTTAAGAGCTCATTTAAAAACCAAGGCGGGTGAAAACCACGCATGTTGGCCAAAGCAGATGTGTTTTGCAAGGGCCATTTCAAACCTTTAGCAGAAGGACCTGCTGGCTAATTTAGCTTCTTTGATCAAGAAAGCATCTGCTGGAAGATTACAGAAACCCTTTTCCTTTGAGCTAAACATCTGCTATGTTATAGCTGACAGTTCTTCACAATGGCTTCTGAACCTTGCTTAATGTACAGAGAGAAAGAAAAGCAACGAAATAAGAATGCCTAGTGGGACATGCTCAGACTGAAATTCCTTCACATCACTGCTTGCTATGGAAATATCTCACTTACTGGACCCATCAACACCTCCCCAGATTTTCTCTACTTGCTTAGTTTTAGCAGAGGGAAGCACACACACACACACACACACACACACACACACACACACACACACACACAAACCCACAGAGATATCTGGAGGAAGAGGCTGTTTTAAAGTTGATCTTCGCCAGCATGAGTGCTGCCACGTAGCTCTCCAGGCATTGCTATACAGGTAGTCCTCAACGTATGACCACAATTCAACCCAAAATTTATGTTGCTAAGTGAGACATGTATTAAGCATGGTTTGCCCCATCTTATGACCTTCTTTTGATTAAGTGAATCACTGCAGCTGTTAAGTTAGTAACACAATTGTTTTTTTAAAACATTTTTATTAAGCTATAGAGTATAAAATACAGAATACAAAAGTAAATAGAAGAGCCAGGTTGAAGTGAAGTGAGGAAAGATAAAGGTAAAGGTTCCTGTCATGTGCGAGTCGTTCCTGACTCTAGGGGGCGGTGCTCATCTCAGTTTCAAAGCCAAAGAGCCAGCGCTGTCCGAAGATGTCTCAGTGGACATGTGGCCGGCATGACTAAATGCAGAAGGCACACAGAACGCTGTTACCTTCCCACCAAAGGTGGTTCCTATTTTTTAACTTGCATTTTTTACCTGCTTTCAAACTGCCAGGTTGGCAGAAGCTGGGACAAGTAACGGGAGCTCACTCCATTACACGGTGCTAGGGATTTGAACCACCAAACTGCTGACCATTCTGATCGACGAGCTCAATGTCAGGCATGCCTCCATCAATAACCAAGAAAGAAAACTCCCAACTCCATTGTTCATGGAATTAAAATACTTTTACTGGTTATGAAAAGATAGCAGCGAAAGTAAAGCAAGATCTGAGCCAGAAAGGCACGAACAAGTACATATCAAAGGAAAACCCAGTCCCCCTCCCTCCAACGACCCCACCCCAGTGTCCAATCTGCAACTCCCTTAGGTGTCATGTGGGGTGCATCTCCAAAAGGCATCATCATGTTGGTATGCAGGATGGTTGGCCTTGATCAAGACCAAACACCGGTCACCAGCATGCGCAGAAGATGGTGAGAAGAAAACTCTCTTTTCCATATCACCTCCTGTACCATTTATTCCCATCCCAAATACCACCTCCCTGTTTCTATGGCAGCCGACAGCAAGTAAGCGAAGCAGAGGCTGACATCCAGCATCTTAGCCACTGAGCCACTGTGTCCCTTCATTAGGGTCGAGAGGTATTTTAGAAAAAGAGTACTCAACTCCTCTGCTCGTAGTAAAATTCAGCATATCACCAGGCCTGAAATTTTAGGCCTGGGTAACCTTGAACTACACCGTCTACATTCCAACCTAAGCTTAGTACACAAGATTATCTGCCACAACTTCCTATCTGTTAATGACTACTTTTACTTCAACTGCAATAACACAAGGGCCATCCATAGAGACAAACTAAATGCAATCCACTCTAATCTTGATTGCAGGAAAAATGATTTCAGCAATAGAGTAGTAAATGTGTGGAACACTCTCCCCGATCCTGTGGTTAGTTCTTCTAATCCACATACCTTTGACCTTAAACTGTCCACCGTGGACCTTACTACACGTTTTTTAAGAGGTCCCGGGGGGGGGGGCGTGCATAAGCGCACCAGTGTGCCTACCGTCTCTGTCCTACTGTCCCCATTGATATGTACTCATTTTATGTGTTTATCGCTATGTTTTGCTTATTTATATCCATTTATTTGTACCATTTTTTCATGTGCTTATGTTTATGTCTGCACGGATACTTGTTTCCTTGTAGTTGTTGACAAATAAAATAAATAAATTAGGAAGACACCCCAATTCATTAGGAAGACACCACAACTGGGGATCTAATGAGTACCTAAAGCTCGAGAAAATACTGTGAGTTTCTGCCATTGGTGGGTTTCAAATATTTTTAGAACCTCTTCTGTAGGTGTGGCCTGCTTGGTGGGAGTGGCTTGCTGGCCATGTGACTGGGTGGAAGTGGCTTGCCAGCCATGTGACTGGGTGGGCATGGCCAACTTGTAAAATGTGGTGAAATTCACTTAACAACGCTCTTGCTTAGCAACCAAAATGTTGGCTCAGAAACTCTGCCATTTGAAGCACACAAGTCTTAAAGCTGTCAAGTTATAAGAACGTTGCACCTCTAACCCTTTAGAAAAAAAAGCCCCAGGGGTGTTCAAACTTGACAGCTTTAAGACTTGTGGACTTCAACTCCCAGAATTCCTCCTCTCGCTCTTCATCTTGATGATGTGCGGACGGGCAGGGGCAGAGAGCAGGAACCGGTCCTAAACGGCACTGTAGATTTGTGGAACCTCTTCTATAGAAGAGGTTAGAACTGGCAGGAACCCACCCCTGGTTTCTGCAAAGCAGAATGGTTGAGACATTAAAACAGAGATGACAAAAGACCCCGGCAGACTAGCAGTAACTCTGTTACACCTAGCAATTTTCTCCCCCGTATGGGCACCCCAAATATAGTAACGGCTTAAACATTTCTCAATGTCTTTTTGTTCAACGTCTACTTCCGCCCATCTACGTATTGATTGGTAGGAAACACCAAGGGGGAATTTCACCTCATTAATCATGTCTCATAACAGGGGAACGTGACACATGCAAATACACAGAGTGTGAGAGAAGGGGGGGCGGGGGGCGGGGGAGAAGCTACACTCTACAGCAATTGCCCAATGTCTGGTAAAAACAACTGAATGCAAGTGTCCAAAATATATTCATGCCAGTTAAAGCCTATCTGCTTTTGAAATAATGTTGTTCAGAAATATCAGCTATTTTCACACAATGCATATCATCAGAAATTGATTTAAAAAAAAAATCCTGATATGCGACATTGCAAAAATGGAACTAACTATAACTAACATGACCGAACCCCAAAAGGGTACTTACAACTTAGCTGCCAAACGTCTTATTTATATCTTAAGCCCTCAAGATATATAAGACCTTCTGTAGGTGAGATCCAATACATAAGTACATCAGTTTCAAGCCATTTTGGGGGTGGGGGTTTATTAATAGATTTTTCTAAGAGAAACTGGAAGAGGTATAATATGGCTTATCATATAATGCCTTCTCATTCTATATGATGTTTTGGCTTTCATTTTGGTTTTGGGGTGGACCAAAGTTTGTCAGTCCTAATTTTTATGAAGATGACAATTGAACGGGCCATCTGGTAAGAATTAATTTATGCCTTCTTACATTTTAAACAACCTGGCTATTTTTACTCCTTTCATCCTCTCCAAGGGAGAGAAACGTAATGAAGCATGAGTTGGAAGAGGGCCACGCCTCAGCTGGAAAATGTCAAATCCTATCACACTGCCTTCCAAAGCATAAATCATCACTGGATCTATTTTTCCCCCTAAGATGCAGACGTACCAGAGAAATAGGTATGGCTACTAATATGTAGGACCTCCTGCCCAAAGGCAGCAGGAGAGGAATCAAAGAAGAGGGGATTATTCTCCAAAGCACCAGAGGGCAGGAGAAGAAAGTAACGGGTGGAAGATTATCAAAGAGAGATCCAACCTAAAATTAAGGACAAATGTCCTGACAGGGGGACAATTAATCAGTGGAACGGTTTGCCTTCAGCAGTTCTGGGTTCTCCTTCACTGAAGGCTTTTAAGAAGAGATTGGGCAACCATTTGCCTGAAATAGTATAGGGTTTCCTGCCTGAGCAGGGAGGTTGAACTAGAAAACCTCAAAATGATGCCCATCAGTCAGAGGTGGGTTGCTAATATTTTTACTACCGGTTCAGGTGCGCTCCCACGTGCAACGCTTCTGCGTGTGTGCAGAAGCGTCCGAGCAGGTGAGCGGAGCCTCCCGCTGCTGCTACTATTGGTCCACCTGATACAGGCCGAACCGGCAGCAGCCCGCCTCTGCCATCAGTTCAGGAATAAGATGAAACATCATAAATATCATGAAAGGAATTTTAAGTCCACTGTTCATTGTCTCATGGAAGGCTTTTCATTCTTTAGAAATTACCACAAAGGTATACATCTATCTGTTAGAAATTCTGTTTATATAAAGTACCACACAGAACAAACAAATGGTACAGTCACCATGTGCTTTACTGCTCAACTATATAACAGGATCCCTAACAGGTTATGGGCCCAGGGACTTCATCCAAGCATGAAACAGCAGCATAAACAGCAGCCTGTTTATCATGCCAGTTAAGTGCAGGGCCTGTGTGGAGGCTTGGGGAGGGGGGGGAAATGGGACTACTGTAGGTTCCAGAAGTCTAGAAATGGGCCTGTTTCTGGCCTTCAGAGGACCTCCAGAGCCCAGGGAAAGCAGTTTTCACCCACCCAACGGCTTGGGGAAAACCTCTGGAGCCTGGGGAGGCAAAAATGGGCTTACTGGAAGTTCCTGAAGTTTGGAAACGGGCCTGTTTCTGGCCTCCGGAGGACCACCAAATTCTGAGGGAAGCAGTTTTCGTCCTCCCAGAGGCTTGAGGAAAGCCTCCGGAGCCTGGGGAGGGTGAAAAATGCCACCCCCCACCATGTTGTAAACCTGTTGCTGCAGTTTTTGAAGCTCACCCCTGCTTAGATGTCACTTAATTCAAAAGCCCCAGGAGATAAGTTCTTCTTGTCATTTTCCCTGGGAAGTGAAGGAATATCTATGGAGATTCTCAATCATCCAGGTCATCTTTGTCCTCTTTGCTTTGTTCAAGAGGCAACTGGACTTCCTTTGTTTTTCCTTGAAGACATTTCACTTCTCATCCAAGAAGCTTCTTCTGACTTAACAGTGTGGAAAGGAAGGATTGATATTCCTTGCAGTTATCTGGCCATTAGTACTCTCTCTGAGTGGTGACTGCAAGGAATAGAAATCCTTCCATTCCCCACCATTCAGTCATAACTGAAGAAGCTTCTTGGATGAGAAGGGAAAGTTCAGTTGCCTGTTGAGAAAAGACCTTTGGGAGAACTGTGCAAGAAGGCAGAAAATTATCTTGGCGGCTAGAAAGTTGACTATTGAATTAAGGATAGGATATTAAGACATGATACAGCCCTTGGCTATCTCATCATTAAGTAGCTGCAAAGCACTTCCTTCCATCTACAAGATTATCTACCCCTTCAATAGGAATTTCAAAAGCAAATGACTATCATCCAATTCAAGGAGATTCGGTCCAAAATTGGGGGGAAAAAAAGACTGGTGAATAATTTCTTCACTTAGTTTCGTTATACTCAACTGATTTAGTTCTCTCTGTGGCTTTTGACAACCAGGCATTCCTTTTCTCAATGCTTTTTAATATAAATTAAATCAAATTGTTGATAATGTAAAGCTGTATTAAATCTGCAGCCGCCGTTGCTTCTTGAGATATTGGCCGCCGTGCATTAATTATGTTTATGGGATTCAATTAGCAGCGAACCTGCTTAGGATGGCAACTTTGGCTTGCCTAAGACAATGGGCAAAGCCTCCTTATGAACTGGAGATATTCTTTTCCTCTATAAGCATACAATATTGAATACAGCAGACCTGACATCGAATCTAAGTTGATCACATAGTCAAGGAGAATTACTCTGAGCCGTGTGCACACCAGGGGATCGTTCTACATTGAATTTCTCAGTGTAATATGGTATAAATCTTCATGAGAGGCTCAACTTTTATTGGATGCGCAAAAGGTGCTTTTTCCACCCCCCTTATTAAATGCAAGAGATGGTCTCCAGGGATGCCAACTCTTCTAAAACATCTCTATCAATTTTTCTCTCCCTGACGATGAGCTCCAGAAGGCTGATGGGTACAGTCTGGTAAATCACTCCCTCTTGTTTTTCAAATGTAAAATAAATTACTGGTCTCCTGGTCTGAACTTCACGTAGCTCTCCCTCTCTAGAAATTAATACGTTTTCATTTGCTCCGTTCCAATGCATTAGCCTCCAAAATTATTCCAAAGGAAAGTTAACTTTCCTGCCGGATCGGCAGGAGAGTAACATGGCGTCTGCTTGGCTCACTTTAGTTCCTCTCTAGGTAAATCAGAGGGAAGTGGTGGCTCAGGGGCTAAGACGCCAAGCTTGTCGATCAAAAAGGTCAGCAGTTCAGCGGTTTGAATCCCTAGCGCCGTGTAAATGAGTGAGCTCCCGTTACTTATCCCAGCTTCTGCCAACCTAGCAGTTCGAAGGCATGTAAAAAATGCAAGTAGAAAAATAGGGACCACCGTTGGTGGGAAGGTAACAGCGTTCCGTGCGGCTTTGGTGTTTAGTCACATGACCATGGAGATGTCTTCAGACAGCGCTGGCTCTTCAGCTTTGAAATGGAGATGAGCACCGCCCCCTAGAGTCGGGAATGACTAGCACAGTGCAAGAGGACCTTTTACCTTTACCTTCGGCAAATAGTGCGTATGGGTTTTTCTTGGGATTGACAGAAACATAACAAGGGTTGTTGCATGTATGAAGCATTGGTCCTACGAGATCTTTTATAATAAGAGAATTTGGGCTGACCCAGAGGTGGGTTCCTACCAGTTTGCACCTATTCGGTAGAACCGGTTCGTCAAATCTACCAAACCGGTTAGAAGAGGTTCCACCAGGGGACTTGGAAAGCAGGCCACACCTACAGAAGAGGATCCAAACTTTGTTGAAACCCACCACTGGTCCTTGGATATGATTATTCTAGACTATCATGCTCATATTTATAAAACTCAGTGCCTCTGTGAAAGGTAAGGATGACTACTGCGTTTGTGGTGCAATCAGAACATTGCGTGTGTTGAAGTTGTTTTAACGCAAACCAAAGATGCCTTTTAAAAAACAAGTTTACATCGTATTCTTATGCAGGCCGGTGCTGTGTGTGAGGTAATTTAAGGTGGTTCTGACAAGTGTCGTCGGCATCTTCATATCCGGTCACATGGGTGGCAAGCCACTCCCATCCGGTCACATGGGTGGCAAGCCACTCCCACAAAGGAGGCCACACCCACAGAGTAGGTTCGAGCAATTTTTGAAACCCACCACTGGGCTGACCTATAAATTCAGGGATTACTCAGCTCTGTTTTCTAAGATTCTGTTGGAAGAAATATCCATTTGGTTCAGTTCCAAGCCAGGAGAAAGGCACTGGGGGCAAAAGGGAGGCTGGAGGCTGATTGGAAAGAGACGCCACTTATTGAGTTTGCTTATATTCCTTGCAGTCCTCTGGTCGTTAGCGCTCTTTCTGAGAGTTATTGAGGCCCCTCGGAGGTTGATCTGTTCCCCGGGGATCACCTGAATAGTGCAAATGGATGGGGAACCTTCTTGGAACTGCTGAAAGGACTGTATTGTAGACAGAAACTAGGTGTCAGTAGCTGCTTCACTTAGTAACCAAGAAAGAAACCACTCAACTCCATTTTGCAGAATTAAGAGTACTTTTACTGATTATAAGTAAATAGAAGCTAAGCAAAGCTGGATCTGAGCAAAAGCGTGCAAAAGCATTAGATATCAATACATGACCCATTCCCCTCCCCTTGGTAACCCCAGTCCATAGTCCAATCCAATATCTCCACAGCTGTCAGGTGGGAGACATCTTCAAAAATCATCATCAGGTTGGTATGCCGGACAGTTGGCCTTGGCGGGAAACTCCCCTCCTTCCACATGCGCAAACGAATGGTGAGAACAACTCCCAATTAACAGTCCTCCTGTACAGATTATTTCCCCCACCCAAATACCATGCCCTCCCTCCCCGTTACAATGGCAGCCGAAAAGCAAGCAGCAAAACAGAGGCTGACACTAGGTGGTGTCATC
The DNA here is from genome assembly GCF_009769535.1 of Thamnophis elegans. Taxonomy (NCBI): domain Eukaryota; kingdom Metazoa; phylum Chordata; class Lepidosauria; order Squamata; family Natricidae; genus Thamnophis; species Thamnophis elegans. Next base: position 45,978,020 of record NC_045552.1, on the reverse strand, counting down.
AATCTTCAAGTGGCCTCAATGACTCTCTAATGACTGCAAGGAGTATAAATCCTTCCATCCTCCACCATTTTGTCAGAACTGAAGAAGCTTTTTGGAATAGAAGTGAAATGTCTTCAAGAAAAAAACAAAGTCCAGTTGCCCTCTGAAAAAAAAGTATTTTAGTCTTCTCTTGTCTGCCTTTTCTTATATCATTTGTTAATTTGGTATTATAGCATGGAGATTATTTTTTTTAACAACCTCAAATGTAGCCTAGAACAGTGTTTCTCAACCTTGGCAACTTGAAGATGTTGGGACTTCAACTCCCAGAATTCCCCAGCCAGCTGGGAATTCTGGGAGTTGAAGTCCCGACATCTTCAAGTTGCCAAGGTTGAGAAACACTGGCCTAGAAGACCATTTGGGCTTTCTTGTTTTAAAGAGTCATTTTAGAAGAAACGAAATATTGGGCAAAATAGAATTCGGTTTTCCCTTTTAACAAAACCAATGCCCAGAATAATGAATAGAGAAATGGGATTTGCTTGACTTCATTCTTCCCATTTCTAGAGAGGACCACCCTTCACTCCTTCTAATTTAGATCAAGTTCTTCTAAACAACTGCTAAATCTCAATGCTTCAGAAGAATCCCACTTTTCCAACTCATTGTCAACTCTGAAGCGAACCTGGCTGGGGCAATTTTGGAGGCTTCGGGGTTATCACAGTGTGAAGTAGGGAAGGGAAACATAATTACATGGGAATTTGTAACCAAAACAAAACAGTTTCCTGTGGGAACCAAGGACATTCCAACAGGTGGCTGAAGAGAGGAGGAGCACGGTAGCCAAGCAAACATCCAGCATGTTGATTGGACAATGTGACTGATTGATCGGGGAAAGGGGAAACTTTTGCTGCTTAATCAGGTGAAAACCACAGGACATTTCAATTTGGTTTTCATCAGCTTGTGCCAATATGATATTTCCAATAAAATTGTTCTTTGAGGCACTTGCCTGCCTCTGAGTTCTGCTTTCTAAGGCATTATAACCCTGACACTCATCGTGGGGAAAAAACAGCCATGGCAACTTCTTAGGAACTCATTCTGAATTCTTGCAGGGATGCAAAATATGTAAGAGAAAAACAACCACTTATTTAAAAAGGAAAGAAAGTAAATCATTTAGCCATTGAATGATGAAGCAAGCGCGACTGTAATGGATAAATAAGAAGAATGCACTATTTTTAAAAAAGGGACGTGGTGGCCTAGTGGCTAAGATGCCAAGCTGGTCAATCAGAAAGGTCGGCAGTTTGACGGTTCGAATCCCTAGCACTGTGTAACAGAGTGAGCTCCCGTTACTTGTCCCAGCTTTTGCTTACGTAGCAGTTTGAAAGCATGTAAAAATGCAAGTAGACAAATAGGGACCACTTTGGTGGGAAGGTAACAGTATTCCTCTGCGCCTTTGGCCTTTAGTCATGCCACATGACATGGAGATGTCTTTGGACAGCGCTGGCTCTTTGGCTTTGAAACAGAGACGAGCACTGCCCCCTAGAGTTGGGAACAACTGGGACATATGTGCAAAGGGAACCTTTACCTTTTACTATTTTAATAGGATTCAAGTGAAAATATTGGGCCACACCGGAATTGTGTTACAGTTGTGAGCTTCTGTGTCTCCGCTGTTCCCCAAGCTGTTCCCTTTTGTCAGGCGAAAAGCAAAGTTTGGGAATACATTTATGGCCTGACTGTTATTTGGGTTTTCCCCTCCCTACCTGGATCCGTAAAACTGCAGCGTGGAGGCAGGTGACAGGTGAAATCTATAACCACTCCAGCTTCTCCAATAAATTATCCTACATATGCCACTGTGGGTAAACAAAGTGGGATGAAGCTAAAGGTTCCACCTGGTTTGAAGTCACCTATCTTTTATAACCTTGACACCGCCGGAATAACAAAACGGGGAAATGTATAATGAACGCACACAAATCTGTCGGCTTAGAAGAACAGAGGGTCTCTCCTATTTCTTGCCCCCTCTTTTTGCTTTTTTTTAAAAAAAAGCTGTCGCCTGGCTTTTAGATGGGGAAAAGGTGGGGTGTTGTGTTGCAAATAATAAGGGGACAAATTCCAAATAACAGAGTTGGAAGGAATCTTGCAGATCTTCTATTCCAGGGGTCTCCAACCTTTCAGGCCTCAGGGACCACTAAATTCATAATTTTAAATCCCGTGGACCACTAATATGATCTGCCTAATGACCTGGGTGGGTGAGGCTAGATGGTTGTGTGACTGGGTAGGCGTGGCCAACTCGATGTCACGCACCTCGCCAGCCTCGACTCGCCCCTCCCTTGCCAGCCACTTCTCGCCCATCCGCCCAGGCTCCTTAGGGCCCCAACAGGAAGCAGTTGCTGGAGTTAAGCAGCCACCAGCAGAAAGAGTTGGCAAAACAGCTCAGTTCAAATTGGATCTGACCCAGAAGGAGGCTCAGCAGAAACACCTCACTGGGGACTAGGAGCATATGCTTTCCAAGCAGAGGGAAGACCTGCCGGAGTGCAAAGCCAGGGACCGGAGCCTGGAGGCTCAGTGGGATGAGATGGTCAGCAAGTTCCAGGCCATGATGCAGTCCCACTGGAACAAGGCCCTCCGGCTCTTCACCACCAGCAGTGCTTCCCTCCAGTCTTCGCCCAAAGCCCCACACCAGGAGGCTGAAGCAGACCTCAAGTGGGAATTTCTGCCCCCCTCCGACCCACACAAAAGGACCCTGAAGGGGGATACTCTTTGCAGCAACATCAACATTCATTGCATGTATCCGGCCCAGGGGCTGTACTTCGATGACCCCTGATTTAGTGCAATATAAAAAATGCAAATAATTTTTCTGCAGACCACCAAAAAATTTTCGCAGACGGTCCATGGACCACCACTGTTCTAGCCCCCTGCTCAAACAGGAAACCCTATACCCATTTCAGAAAAAAATGCCTCCAGTGGTGGAGCACCCACAATTTCTGGACTCCATCTGGACTCTTTCCTTCTTTCTCTCCACAATAATCCAGGGATAATCAAAACTAGAGGGAGATCTGTAACAGAATCTTCTCCATCAACACCCTAATTCAGTGCCCATTCTAACCGTTAAGCTCAAAAGCAGCATCGAGAGGAATCTAAAAAGACATTCTCAAGTTTGTAGGTAAAAGCAGAAAACCTCATGAAGCTTTGCATGGAAGATTTTGGAAGAGGGCTTCTAATTCTGATATTAAATATCTACCCCTCTAAGGGGACAGTATTTATTGACACACAATGGTGTGGTGCACAGCTACTGTCTCCGATGCTGCTTGCTATAAAAATTCCCTGCTGTGATGGGATTTAATTAAACAAAAAACAAAAAGAGAAAGAAAGCACCTTCATGCTTGCTAATCACATTGATAGTATCCATTGTCGGATAGCGATACAATGCAGTTTTGTTTTGTTCTACAACATCCCAAATAGTTATGTATTAATAATCCATTAAATATTTAGTTATTACTGAATTTATATCCCCTCTCCAGCGAATGTTGATTTTTATTTACTAGCCTTTCATATCATCAACTACAAAAATCTCTTGGTAGTTTATTAATATTTTTAATACAGTTTAACGCCAAATACAGTATGTGGGTACATACCGCAGATGTACAGCCTTCATATAAATTAAAATACAGTCTTCGGGACTGTAATTACAAATCCATTGGTCAAATTCATTAGGAAATATCAATACATTTTCTCCGCACAAAATTGGAATATCCAAAAACTGACAAACAGATACTTTATTTCAATCACTGATCAATAAAAGGGCATTCAATAAAACAAACCACAGAATACTATCCCCTGACAACAAGAACTATTTGTGGGCGAAGCTTATGCACAATATTGCAAAATCTGCTCCTTTTAGGGAAATAAATTTAACTTGTTTAACAATGCAAATAAAAATTACCAGAATCCCTTGGAAAGTCACATAAAATAGGGGTATTTTAAGGGGTCACAAATCTTCCTGTAGAATTAGCAATACAGAAGAACAACAGATGTGGCTTCTTGGTACCCATATCAAAGGGGCAGGATCTAGTTTCATATGGGATTTTCCTATATTTTGCTTCTGGGACAGCTATGGGGAGAGCTAAAGATAAGATTCTCCTAAATTTGGGAGCTTCCAAAAGTTTGCAACCGCTAGTAAATGCAGCCTCTGCTTACCCCCAAAACCTGACATCTGAAATCTTAAAGCAGAAGATTATCTGAACATATTAATGGCCTGCAGTCTTGGTGGCTCTAAATTTAGTGAAATTTATGTTCAACTGAAATAGAGCAGTGCAATAGATTTGTTGGACCCATTGCCCTGCAAACATTTTAGGAGAATAGATAAGGGATCTAATGATATTCCCCGTGAAGCTACTCAACCTTCCAGCAAAATGTTCTAATAATTTATAGAACTGCATTTCTTAACTTGTGTCCCTTCTCTCTCGCTCTCCCCCCATCAAGGGCCCTACTCTTTTAATATAGCAAAGAGAGTGAAACACTAAATCTTCCCTCCCCCTTCTTAAAACATGTGTCACTGACATGTACGGTAAATATGTGCCCAGGTCTTGTGGGTTTTTTTATAAACTGTCATCGGGGCTGTAGGATGGCAAAACAAATTTAAAAAATGAACATTGTCACATGTAAGGGCAGGGAAATCACATCACGCCATGTTCAAGTAGCCCCAGTGATGCTCAGTGGATAAAAACAAGCATGAATGACTAAGCCATCTATTATTTGGTCTCATGATGTGATTGAGATAAGTAGCAGCATCTGCCATATTGGAACAATTGCGGGAGCCCAGTGCTGGATTCTGCTTTAGGTCTTTCCATGTTCTGCTGGCACAATGCAAGACAACTGAATATAGAATAGCATAGAATAATAGAGTTGAAAGGGACCTTGGAGGTCTTCTAATCCAACCCCTTTCTTAGGCAGGAAACCCTACACCACTTCAGACAAATGGTTATCCAACTTCTTCTTTAAAACTTCCAGTGTTGGAGCATTCACAACTTCTGGAGGCAAGTTGTTCCACTGATTAATTGTTCCCACTGTCCTTGGTTCTAAGTTGCTTCTCTCCTTGATTAGTTTCCACTCATTGCTTCTTGTCCTGCCCTTAGGTGCCTTGGAGAATAGTTTGACTCCCTCTTCTTTGTGGCAGCCCCTCAGATATTGGGACACTGCTATCATGTCACCCCTAGTCCTTCTTTTCATCAAACTAGACATACCCAGTTCCAGCAACCGATCTTTATATGTTTTAGCCTCCAGTCCCCTAATCGTCTTGGTTGCTCTTCTCTGCACTCTTTCTAGAGTCTCAATGTCTTTTTTTACATTGTGGCGACCAAAACTGAATGCAGTATTCCAAGTGTGGAATACAACTTCCTTTGTTTTCACACAATGATTAAATTAGCACCCTTTTGGGCCATTAGTAGGAAATTTAAAAATAGTGGGTAAGCAACACTGGTTGGAGCTCTGATCTTATAATTATCTTAGTCTCCCAAGGATCACTGCTACAAAAGGTAATCTATTAGGAAATACTTTGCCTTAGGCTACTCTTAAACTTGAAACTGGCTCATTTTCTGCAAAAAAAAGAGGCACATTTAGATTTACTTCTGACTTTTGGGGGGTCAAGAAATGTTCCCCTTTGATCCTCTCCTTGTCTCCCTGGGGAGTCACTATCATTTTTCTGAATTCCTACCGATGGACCAACCATTAAGAACACTGGTATAAAAAGACATACGAAAATAGTTATTGAAAAAATGGCCAACATGGTTGAGCCACTCCAATAGGTATTAAATTGATGTTTATCCCAAGATTGAAAAATTCTCCGTCATCCGATTGTCAACTAAATGTCAAATGAAATTCAGATTCTCTTTAGCTTTGCGGTATTGACTTTGTAGGGACGTGGAGGCTCAGTGGCTAAGACGCTGAGCTTGTCGATCAGAAAGGTCGGCAGTTCGGCGGTTCAAATCCCTAGTGCTGCGTAACAGGGTGAGCTCCTGTTACTTGTCTCAGCTTCTGCCAACTTAGCAGTTCGAAAGCACGGAAAAAATGCAAGAAGAAAAATAGGAACCAGCTTTGGTGGGAAGGTAACAGCGTTCTGTGTGCTTCTGGTGTTTAGTCATGCCGGGCACATGACCACGGAGACATCTTTGGACAGCGCTGGCTCTTCGGCTTTGAAACAGAGATGAGTACCGCCTCCTAGAGTTGGGAAAGACTAGCACATATGTTTGAGGGGAACTTTTACCTTTACCTTTATTGACTTTGTGTAAGGATTGTGTGCTTATATGTGCAAATTGGTTTTTAAAAAATGTTTATAATTAAAAAAGAACTACATGGATTTTGGATTTCCTCTTTTCAAAGCTTTTCTTCACTGCTTAGTCCAGTTTTCCCTAATTTATTTACTGCTGCTTTCAATTTGCAAGCTGCACTGAATGCTGCTATACAAATAGCAAAGTTAGAGAGTTGGAATTAGCAGAGATTGCTAAATTGACTGCTTTGATAAAAGAAAAAAAACATAAGTAGTTTTGTTTCTATTTGTAAACCACTTCTGGACTTTGTGCTTCTGGTGGAAAAAAAATGAAACTTTGATTTTGGGTTTTACTGATTAGATAGATTTGTTGATATGACTAGTTTATACGACTAAGTAAAAGTAAAAAGTTGAGGTTTGATGTTATTATCTGACACAAAGGGAGTTGGGAGTCAATGCCCCTTCTTTCTTTCCCCCTTCTTTTCTACACTCTCCCCTTCCCCTTCCCTATTTTTCCTATTTGTTTTTATACCGTGTTTCCCAAAAATAAGGCAGGGTCTTATTTTCTTTTGACTCCCGAAATAAGTGCTTGGTCTTATTTTCGGGGGGGGGGAGGTCTTATTAATTTGAGGTGCAGGAGGCAGCGAGCATGGTCACCTCATGACTGCTGCCGTGACCCGACAAATGAGCGCACAACAAAATCGCGCTGATGAAACCACGGCGAGAAAACCGTGACGTCATAAACGTGCCCACAACAATGCGCCAACAAAACCGTGCCCACAAAAGCGCGATTTAAGTTAAGGTAAAGGTTAGGTTCAGGGTTAAGTTCAGGGTTAGGTTTAGGGTTAGGATTAGGGTTAGGGTTATTAGGTTGTTATTACTTGTTTGTTGTCGGCGCGCTGTTGTCAGCGCGCTTCTGCACTCATTCGTCGACCTCACAGTTTTCTGGGCACGGTTTCGTCGGCATGCTTTTGTTGAGCGCGCATTTGTCGGTGATCTGACTGCTGCTATGTTGCAATATTTTCAGGGGCGGGGGGTGGGTGACTTCTGCTATGTTGCAATACTTTCAGGGGCGGGGGTGGGTGGGTTTATTTTAGTGCATGTGCTCAAAAGCCCGATTTGGCTTATTATCCGGGGAGGTCTTATTTTCAGGGAAACAGGGTGGGGTTTTTTTGTATTTGATATTATAAACAAGTTTTTTAAAAAATAGGAAAGTTTCAAGGAGACACATTTGGAAGGCAAGCAACGGTGAAACGATAGGAAAAATGTTGCTAGATAGTAAGAACAATTTGACAGGACTAATGCTCTAACAGCATGGTGGGCTGTCCTGCGCTAGATGGTGGAGGGCTTGGATAGCCATCTGTCAAAAATGCTTTAATCTCAATTGCTACACACAGCATGGTTTAAGATTCCAAGGTCTAAAAATATAGGTAGTGCAGTGTTTCTCAACCTTGGTCACTTGAAAATGTCTGGACTTCAACTCTCAGAATTCCCCAGCCAGCGAATGCTGGCTGGGGAATTCTGGGAGTTGAAGTCCAGACATCTTCAAGTGGCCAAGGTTGAGAAACACTGAGGTAGTGTATAATGATTCCAAATATTCATATCGCGTAACTGCCAAGGAGGTAGCAAAAGGCAACCTGGAGAAACATCTTGCTACTATCCTTTTAAACGTGATGTCCACGAATCTAGTTGAGTTCTTCAATTTTATTTTTGATGTTTTTGACCTCCCATGGTGTATTTACTGAATACAAACATTTTACAAAGAGAAACCTGGGTATAAGAGAATAGAATAGAATAGAATTCATTCTTGGCCAAGTGTGATTGGACACACAAGGAATTTGTCTTTGGTGCAGATGCTCTCAGGGTACATAAAAAGACAAGATACATTTTTGTAGATTGTAGATTGTAGATTTAATTTATTTGTATGCCGCCCTTCTCCGGGAGGGACTCAGAGCGGCAAACAACTCAAAAGGGGAAAAGGGGATACAAACACAATACACGTAATTAAAATACACAAGAGTCATACAGCCATACAAGTCGAGAGGGGAGGGGAACTCATCAACCCCAGGCCTGCCGGCACAGCCAGGTTTTGACGGCTTTCCAGAAGGCCTGGAGAGAGGTGAGGGTCCGAATCTCTGCGGGGAGTTCATTCCAAAGGGCCGGAGCTGCTACAGAGAAGGCCCTCCCCTGGGTGGTAACCAGATGACATTGGCTGGTGGACGGAACCCGGAGGAGGCCGACCCTGTGTGATCTGACGGGTCTGTGGGAGGTAATTGGCAGCAGGTGGTCTCTCAAGTACCCAGGTCCAATACCATGAAGGGCTTTATAAGTTACGACTAGCACTTTGAAGCGTATCCGGAGACCGATCGGTAGCCAGTGCAGCTCGCGGAGGATAGGTGTAACGTGGGTGTACCGAGGTGCACCCACAATCACTCAAGAATCATAAGGTACAACACTTAATGATAGTCATAGGGTACAAATAAGCAATTAAATCAATATAAATCATAAGGATACAAGCAACAAAGTTACAGTCATACAGTCATAAGTGGGAGGAGATGGGTGAGAGGAACGATGAGAAGATTAATAGTAATAATAATGCAGCCTTAGTAAATGGTTTGACCGTGTTGTGGGAATTATTTGTTTAGCAGAATGATGGGGTTTGGGGAAAAACTGTTCTTGTGTCTAGTTGTTCTAATGTGCAGTGCTCTATCATTTTGAGGGTAGGAGTTGAAACAATTTATGTCCAGGATGTGAGTGGGTCTGTAAATATTTTCACGGCCCTCTTTTTGACTCATGCAGTGTACAGTCCTCAATGGAAGGCAGGTTGGTAGCAATTGTTTTTTCTGCAGTTCTGATTCTCCTCTGAAGTCCGTGTCTGTCTTGTTGGATTGCAGAACCAAACCAGACAGTTATGGAGGTGCCGATGACAGACTCAATAATTCCTCTGTAGAACAGAATCAGCAGCTCCCTGGGCAGTTTGAGCTTCCTGAGTTAACGCAGAAAGAGCAATCTTTGTTGTGCTTTTTTGATGACATTTTTGATATTAGGAGTCCATTTTAGATCTTGAGATATGATAGAAGCTAGAACCTTGCTGACTAGAGGATTTTTACTCCGGGTTCATCTGCAACTGATAATAGGAAGGACAAATGAACAACGAGGAGCATGTTTATGAAATGGGATGTTAGTGGAATGACATATGTGAGAAAAAGAGCAAACGAGAAGATGGTAGCATCTTTTAGTCCACAACTCATTTTTCCCTCCTGTATCTTCCACTTCTTTTTAAAGGACACAAAATTGTCATCAAGGTTTCTGCCCATCATTCAAGAAAATGTAAAGGGGATTTAGACACCAGCAACACCATGAATAAAATAGTACTTTCTCTTCACATAGTGCCTGTCTTACGGATTTTTAATTTCTTTTGGGGGGAAGCATAATTGATAATTAACCAAGAACTGATGGATCAAAATACTTTCACTGTACTACTACCATGGTTCAGATAGATCTCTGGATCCTGACCAATATATGAAGAGGAGGAATCATAAAATCTTTGTCTAAATTCTCATGGCATTTATCTTATCAATTCTGAACATCTTACAATACCATACAATCATAAATATAAAAACATTAAAATGGATAAAGATTTGATGAAGACTAAAAAGCAAGAACAATGCTTTGAGGATGGGATCTTCTCTAGAACTCTACCATTTCAGATTAACAGGGTTGGAAGAGGCCTTGTAGGTCATCTAGCCCAACCTCCCATCCAAGCAGACTCAACACCATTTCTGATAGAGGGCAGTCCAGTCTCTTCTTGAAAGCCTCCAGTGATGAAGCTCCCACAACTTCTAAAGGCAACTTCTGTTCCATGGGTTGATTGCTCTCACTGTCAGAAAATTTCTCCTTATTTCCAGGTTGAATCGCTCCTTGATCAGTTTCCATCCATTATTCCTTGTCTGGCCTTTGGGTTGCCTTGGAGAATAGCTTGATCTCCTCCTCTCTGTGGCAGCCCCTCAAATACTGGAAGACTGCTATCCTGTCTCCCCTGGTCCTTCTCTTCACTTGACTAACCATGACCAACTGCCTCCCTCCTACAGCACCCCCACTGGTGCCCCAAGCCAACCAAGAGAGGCCCTTCCAGAAAGCTAAAAAGGTGGGTAGTGGTGGCTCTCACCTCCAGTGGCAGGATGTTCCAGAGGGCAGGAGTCAAGGTAGGAAAGGCTCTTCTCCTAGAACCCACCAGCCAAAATCCCTGGACCATATGGATCCATAGTAAGCCCCCTTCTGCTGAAGCGAGTCGGGCAGACCAGTCCCACTTAGGAACATCATCTACAATGTTGGTCTACTGCTGGTTGGAAGACAGCTATATTATTATTTTTTGCTTCCTAGTCTACAGAATGGGATGCAGTGGCTCGGTTGGGACACGGTGGCTCAGTACTTAAGACACTGAGCTTGTTGATCAGAAAAGTCAGCAGTTCAGTGGTTCTAATCCCTAGCGCCGCATAATGGAGTGAGCTCCTGTTACTTGTCCCAGCTTCTGCCAACCTAGCAGTTTGAAAGCACGTAAGAAATGCAAGAAGAAAAATAAGGACCGCCTTTGGAGGGAAGGGAACAGTGTTCCATGAACCTGCTGCCTAACAGGGTGAGCTTGTCCTAGCTTCTGCCAACCTAACAGTTTGAAAGCACATAAAAATGCAAGTAGAAAAATAGGAACCGCCTTTGGTTGGAAGATAACAGTGTTCCGTGTGCCTTCGGCATTTAGTCATGCCGGCCACATGACCACGGAGACTTCTTCGGACAGCGCTGGCTCTTCGGTTTTGAAACGGAGATGAGCACCTCCCCCTAGAGCCTGGAACGGCTAGCACATGTGTGAGAGGGGAACCTTTACCTTTACTTAGTCCACAGAGAGAAAGAAATAGTGGAACCCTCAACCACGATAACAACCTCCTAATCTTCTTCTAATGATTGTTCATTTTAAAACAGTCGAACCAACAGCAGGAAGTTATTTCCGAGCGGCCTCCGCCACACTGTGCGTCTCTTTTCATATGTAATTATCCTCAAAGTGCATTAGATAATGCCGCGGATCCCACAGCTGCGTACGCAATCTATAAATCATTAATGAGGCAGTTAACTGAAGCAAAACTATAAAAGATTTGCATTACCCGACAGAACCCTGCCTTAATTGACTTCCAGTTATTTACAATTAATTTTTCCATTTGAAATCATAACCCAATAGCTTCTGTAGATGTGTGTACGTGGGGTTTTAATTGTTTAATGGTTCAAGGAAGGAAAATGCCAATGGATGATTCATCACATATTTATTCAGTGAGGTCCTGTAAATAGATAGCAACGGCTTTTATTTCCGGGGGGGGGGGGGATAAAAGTACATAGAGATGGTGGTTTGCATACAACATGCCACTCAGTTGCGTTTGCGTTCTTACGTTCGCAAGGCGGAAAGACTGGGCCATCCTTTGCTGCCCAGATTATGGGATGGCTGAGCCACAGCGGTCTTCCCACACAAACCTAAATAAACAGCTTTAAAACTGTTTTTAAAAGTTCAACTGTGCTTATTTTTGAATGAATTATTGTTTTCATCCTCCCTTAACACTGGCTATTTCTAATTTATTTTTTTTGAAAGTTGCTCCCTCTTTTGCTATTCTCGAGATCTAATTAAAAGCAGGGTCAACCATTTAGAAAGAGGACATTTCCTTTCCTTTTTTTTTTTTTTTTAAAAGGGAAAGGATTTGCAGCTGCCTCGAGAAGCAAGGGCATACAGTTTCCAGAGGCTGCAGTGGAAAGGAGATTGGGACTGCAAAGGGTCGTATTTAGTGTTCCTGAAAAAGCTAGAAGATTCTAACCTAGATAGTAGAACAGAATAGAATAGAACAGCAGAGTTGGAAGGGACCTTGGAGGTTTTCTAGTCCAACCCCTCTGCTCAGGCAGGAAACCCTATACTATTTCAGACAAATCGTTGTTCAATCTCTTCTTTAAAACGTCCAGTGTTGGAGCATTCAAACCTCTGGATGAAAGTTGTTCTACTAGTTAATTGTTCTGTCAGAAAATTTCTTCTTAGTTCTAGGTTGCTTCTCTTCTTGGTTAGTTTCCACCCATTGCTTCTAATCCTGCCTTCAGGTGCTTTGGACAATAGGTTGACTCCCTCTTCTTTGTGCCAACCCCTGAAATATTGGAACACAGCTATCATGTCACCACTAGTCCTTCTTTTCATTAAACTGGACATACCCAATTCCAGTAACTGTTCTTCATATGTTTTAGCCTCCAGTCCCCTAATCCTCTTTGTTGCTCTTCTCTGCACTCTTTCTAGAGTCTCCACATTTTTTTACATCGTGGTGACCAAAACTGGATGCAGTATTCCAAGTGTGGCCTTCCCAAGGCATTATAAACTGGTATTATCACTTCACATGTTCTAGATTCTATCCCTCTGTTTATGCAGCCTAGGACTGTGTTGGCTTTTTGGAAGCTGTAGCTATTAGACTATCTAGAGAAAATTCCTTAATAGGATCTTACACCCAAATAATCTGTTAGTTTTAAGGAAGCCTGTTACTAGTTCACCAATTCTCCATTGGGTATGAAAAACCATCTACCAATACTCTCTGGGGCTGGGGGATGCTTTAACTCAAAGTGGTCCAATCTTGGCAATCTTAAGACTTGTCTATCAAACTTCCAGAATTCTCAAAGTCAGCCACGTTGGCTGGGGAATTATGGGAGTTGAAGCTGCCAAGATTGGAGACCCCCTACTTTAACTTTAAAACAAGTATGGAGGTCTTGGTCTCAAAATTGACCAACTTCCAAGTAGGTCAAAGCTAACAATTATCATGAAACTCAACAATCTACTTAAGGATCAATGACCAATTAGGTAGAGGTACCATATCTATATTATGGAGGTATAGATGACAGACTCAATAATTCCTCTGTAGAACTGAATCAGCAGCTCCTTGGGCAGTTTGGCTTCCTGAGTTGGCACAGAAATAACATTCTTTGTTATGCTTTTTTGATGGGATCTTATACCATTTCAGATTAACAGGGTTGGAAGGGATCTTGTAGGTCATCTAGCCCAACCCCCCATCCAAGCAGACTCTACACCATTTCTGACAGACGGCAGTCCAGTCTCTTCCGATTAATTGTTCTCAAGGAAATTTCTCTTATTACTGAGAAATGATTACGATTGCAAGAGGCAGATAGGACTCCTCCAGTCCGTTCAAATGAAAAGCGAAATGCAAATTTGTGCATCAGCCAATGGGACAAATAACAAACGGGGCTATGATGGATTGGGCAACAAGGAAGTGGAGAAAGGTCAACAGCTTTCAACTCCAACTCCTTATTTTTCTTCTTTCTTGATCGGCTGCTCAGCCGGTCTCCAACTTTCAAGATTGCATCAGGTGAGATTCCACTGCATCGTGTTACCGTTTGAAATTGTAGTAATAGGAGACCAGTTATGGGTCATTTGGCTTACTGGTAATTTGGAAACTAGCAGATCTTTCTTTTGTGGCAGTTCCTGAACTTCACAGCTCCTTCCACATGTACTTAGCCTAACCCTCAACGCATTAAGAGAGAAGATGTGAACTTTGCTTAAATTCTTTGGGATAAAGGTAACTTGACAGCTAGAAGCAGCTTTGCTCTTGATTAAATGTTACCCCGATTTGTAGTTTGTTATTAATTAGTGCAAGCAGAAGCTAATAGAACAACAGAGTTGGAAGGGACCTTGGAGGTCTTCTAGTCCAACCCCCTATTTTGGTAGGAAACCGTACACCACTTCAGACAAATTGCTATCCAACATCTTCTTAAAGACTTCCAGTGTTGGAACATTCACAACCTCTGGAGGCAAGTTGTTTCACTGATTAATTGTTCTCACTGTCAGGAAATTTCTCCTTGGTTCTAAGTTGCTTATCTCCTTGATTAGTTTCCACCCGTTGCTTCTTGTCCTGCTTTGGAGAATAGCTTGACTCCCTCTTCTTTGTGGCAGCCCCTAAGATATTGAGACACTGCTATCATGTCTCCTCTAGTCCTTCTTTTCATCAAACTAGACATACCGTATATACTCGAGTATAGGCCGACCCGAATATAAGCCGAGGCACCTAATTTTACCACAAAAAACTGGAAAAGTTATTGACTCAAGTATAAGCCTAGAGTGGGAAATGCAGCAGCTACCGATAAATTTCAAAAATAAAAATAGATACCAATAATGCCATTGCCCATTGAATAACATATACAGCCTGCCTGTGCCCATTAAATATACAGTAGCCATTGTAAAAATTTGCTCTGCATAACAAATTATTATCACACAATACCGGTGTATTCAATGAAATACTTCACTCACCTCATGATGCTGATGTCCCGCTGTGATGATGATGTCCCGCCTCCTATGACACACGGCACAGTGATTCCTATCATTGGATCACTGTACCAGAGGAGGTGGGACATCGCTATGTGGCTGCTTGCCATAACAAGGAGGAGGTGGGACATCGTTGCAGAGCGGCAGGAGGGGGAGGAAGGGGAGTCGTAAGATAGCCCTGCATTACATTAGAACGTGAGGAGGGGGGATGGTGCGGTGCACGCTGCGTGGCAAACTGACACAGAGGGAGGGGAAACTCAGGGGCGCTGGGCCATTCACGAGCATCACCCAGCGGCATGGCCCCGCCCCTTTTTCTCCTCCATTTCGGGCAAATTTTTCACTGACTCGAGTATAAGCCGAGGCGGCTTTTTTCAGCTCAAAAAGTGGGCTGAAAAACTAGGCTTATACTTGAGTATATACAGTACCCAGTTCCTGCAACCGTTCTTCATATGTTTTAGCCTCCAGTCCCCTAATCCTCTTTGTTGCTCTTCTCTGCACTCTTTCTAGAGTCTCAGCATCTTTTTTACATCGTGGTGACCAAAACTGAACACAGTATTCCAAGTGTGGCCTTACCAAGGCATTATAAAGTGGGATTAACACTTCCCGTGTTCTTGATTCTTAATAATGCAAGAACATACAGCTTTGTTTTCTTCTATATTATGGCATTTTCCTCAGCATTTTGAGGGTAATTCCAACACATTATTATTTAGCATACAGCATACAAGATCAGAGAAATGTGCACATGCTGGACACAATGCAATCCTGAGAGCTTAGAATGCTAGTTCATTCAGTTCACTTGCACACCCATCCTTGGTGTGCCACAGGGGGGAACTAGATTTACACCAATTAGCTAGCGGCATTCAAGGGTTGCTGACTCCTCCAGGCTCCTCCTCCGATCACGCCTCACCTTATGTTGCAATGACTCATATTCGTCCAGGTCCAGCGCCAGCTTCTGCACACCACATTCAGGAATGTAGCTAGGTTTTCCCCCCCTCCCTCCACAGTTGTGGTACCTGTTTATCTACTCGCAATATTGTCTGCTTTCGAACTGCTGGGTGGGCAGGAGTAGGGATTGAGCTCACTCCATCTCACAGAGCGGGGCTCGAACCTCTGGAGTGCAGACTGCTTTGGGCCTGGTAGTTCCAGTGACATTAAGCCTCCGCACCACTGTGTCCCCTTTGATTCCCACAAAAATGATCAGGCTCCAATAATCCTACTTCAGGCAGATTATATAAGGACCTAGCTCTCTGCAGAGAGCTGGGAAAGTTGGAAGGAAAGAGGACAAGAGGATGACCAAGGTGGACGGACTTAATTTAAGTGGTAGCAGAGCACTGTTGGGAGATATGAACTAACAGGTTATGTCATGGAGATAAATCTATGTGGTTGCTAAGCATTGACGACTTGATGGCACATAATCATCATTGTCACCCTGCCTCTAGCAAAAAAAAGAAAAAAAGGCAATTACAAATTGCAGTTGAAGCACACATTGCACACAATCAGGGTTGACAATGTGTTGATGTTGATGTTTTTGGCATATTTTAATCCATCTAATGCCATCTCCATTGAAACTGTCATTAAAGTATCAATCAAGTGCAAATCCTATAGTAGTGATTCCAGGGTCAAAAAGTGATTAAGGGATGGACATTAAGGCACTGGCCCCAATTTTTCCAGTTACGCGGACCGGTAGTAGCTGTGGTGACAACGGGGGGGGGGGGGGAGATGGTTTCATGCGCAGGCTCACCTCTTGCCCAAATGGAGCTTCAATTGCTTGCTTGCTGCTTGGTTGGCCCAGTTCCCAATGGGTTGAGGCCCCAGACAGTGATGGGTTTCAAAAATTGTTCGAACCTACCCTGTGGGTGTGGCCTCCTTTGTGGGAGTGGCTTGCCACCCATGTGAACGGATGGGAGTGGCTTGCCGCCCATGTGACCGGATATGAAGATGCCGATGACACTTGTGAGAACCACCTTAAATTACCTCACAAACAGCACTGGCATGCATAAGAATATGATGTAAACTGGTTTTTTAAAAGGCAGCTTTGGTTTGCGTTAAAACAACTTCAACACACGCAATGTTCTGATTGCACCACAAACGCAGTAGTCATCCTTACCTTTCACAGAGGCACTGAGTTTTATAAATATGAGCATGATAGTGTAGAATAATCATATCCAAGGACCAGTGGTGGGTTTCAAAATTTTTTGGAAGCTCTTCTGTAGGTGTGGCCTGCTTTCCGGGTCCACTGGTGGAACCTCTTCTAACCGGTTCGGTAGATTTGACGAACCGGTTCTACTGAATAGGTACAAACTGGTAGGAGCCCACCTCTGGCCCCAGACCAGGGTTGGGGACCCCTGCATTAAGGAATCACAAAAAGGCAATATTAAATGTGCGAGGAACTCGCCCTTACTACATTGAAGTAATTGGCTTTGACTGAAAGCTGAAGGAGCAAATGAAGATTGTTGCTATTAGTTGCTAAGTCATGTCCGACCCATCGTGACCCCATGGACAATGTTCCTTCAGGCCTTCCTGTCCTCTACCATCTTCTGGAGTCCATTTAAGCTCAAGCCGACTGCTTCAGCCACCTCCAGCCACCTCCTTCTCTGCTGTCCCCTTCTTCTTTTGCCCTCAAGCATACCAAGCATGAGGCTCTTCTCCAGTGAGACCTTCCTTCTCATCAGGTGGCCAAAATATTTGAATTTCCTCTTCAGGATCCAGCCTTCTAAAGAGCAGTCAGGGTTGATCTCCTCTAGGACTGACCGGTTGGATCGCCTTGCAGTTCAAGGGACTCGCAGGAGTTTTCTCCAGCACCATAGTTCAAAGGCCTCCATTCTTTGGCACTCAGCCTTTCTTATGGATCTTATAAATGAAGATAGCTGGTTATATTTGATGGACTGGTCTGATATCCTCAGAAATGTTGTCTTGGTAAAACTATGCTATAGGAGCCGATCATGTTCATTCACATGCTAACAATACCAACTGTGCACAGGTGCACCCTTAACTTTTCCTAAGTTTCCGGAGACACAAGATGGAATTTTAACTCAAATAACTTGGTTTGATCTGTTGCACACCTTTTTTTTAAAAAAACCAATTCATGTTGAAAGGAGAGAATAGCCAGAAAGAAAAATAATAGAATATTGTTCTTCTTCAACAATATTCTATTGTTGTTGTTTAAAGTTGACTAAAAGAAAAACACAGTAAAAGAGGAAAGCAGGAATGTTTTAATGTAGTGGCAGTTATTTCTCTTGTTGGATCAGAAGATGGCTTCTAATTTTAAAGGCAGAAAAGTAGATTTGGCCACTGTCAGAGATTTTAAGATTCTACTGATCAGCCAGCAACAGGTGAATATGTTAAAAAAGGTTAGGAAGTCCATTAAAAGAGGAACAATTTACCTGCTCCTAAGATCTCCGTAGAAGAGGCAGTCTACTAAAACTTGGCTTAGAGATCCCACTATGTTTGATCTACAGCAATGGGGTCAAACTCAAGGTTCAGGGCCAGATCCGGACCATTGAGTGCTTAGATCTGGCCCTCCCAAGCTCCATTTTCACTGACAGAGGGTTGCAGGAGGCCGTCACTGCCAAAAATGGAGCTCGGGAGCCCGTTTTCACTGGCAGAGCTCTCGGGCTGCCACAGGCACCCCCAACATGAGTGATGTTGAGCTGGCCACGCCCATCCTGGTCCTTCCAAGAAAAAAAATACAACCCTGATGTGACCCCAATGAACTCGAGTTTGACACCCCTGATCTATAGGGACGTAACTTGCAATTATAATGGACTCTTCTGGATTTCCCTTCCAGTAGGCACAGCTGGCCAGGGTGAGGAGCCATCGAATATTTAGGCATGGTTTTATAGTTGAGGTAACTTTCTGGTTTCCACATAGGGGCAGAGTGCTTAAGAGAAGATGCTTAGGCAAGGAGGCTGAGCTATCCTGTCATTCTGCATCTAATATATGAGTTTATCTTTCTGCCTGCTTGATGAAAGGTTAGCATGTGTAGGGTTTCCCCAGGCAATCTTAATTAATGGAGTTTGTTTTCCATTATTACTCTCCAATGTGTGATGGAGTTATTGCCTAGTATATGTTGAATCAGGCTAACCTGGTAAAACATATTTTTCAAATGAAAAATGTTGGGTTCATAATTGTCTTTATTTTTAACAGTGCAGCTTTTCTTCTTAGCTTCTCAGATATCTGGGGGTTGCTAAAAGGTAAATGTTCCCCTCGCACATATGTGCTAGTCATTCCCAACTCTACGGGGCGGTGCTCATCTCCGTTTCAAAGCTTAAGAGCCAGTGCTGTCCGAAGACGTCTCCGTAGTCATGTGCCCAGCATGACTAAATGCTGAAGGCTCACAGAACATTGTTCCCTTCCCACCAAAGGTGGTTCCTATTTTTCTACTTGCATTTTTACATGCTTTCGAACTGTTAGATTGGCAAAAGCTGGGACAAGTAACGGGAGTTCACTCTGTTATGCGGCGCTAGGGATTTGAACCACCAAACTGCTGATCGGAAAGCTCAGCATCTTAGCCACCGAGCCACCATGTCTTTGAGCTTCTAGGGACCCAGAATATTTGCCCTAAAAACTTAGACCGAACTTTCTCTAAAGGGGCAACATTAAGGTACAGTTCTACCTGGCCACTATATGATAATTGAGGAATTACTCTGGTTGAGTAGAGTTTTGTGGCTTCTGGGATGAAAAAAGCACCAGATGTTTGATGCAACCCTATTGTATTGTGCTGGAACCTTCATGGTTATGGAATTGACTGTGAAGATTCTGCATAATGCAAGTATATATGTTTCTATAAGTGGTGTAGCTTAGCCAGATGCCTGGAGGACCATTTCTAGACATTTGCAAGTTGTAACTTGGGACGCGGTGGATCAGTGGCTAAGATGCTGAGCTTATCGATCAGAAGGTCGGCAGTTCAGTGATTCGAATCCCTACACGTTATGCTGTGTAATGGAGTGAGCTCCCATTACTTGTCCCGGCTTCTGCCAAACTAGCAGTTCGAAAGCATGTAAAAATGCAAGTAGAAAAATAGGAACCACCTTTGGTGGGACGGTAACAGCATTCGGGGCTTAATCATGCCGGCCACATGACCACAGAGTCGTCTTCGGACAGCGCTGGCTCTTCGGCTTTGAAGCAGAGATGAGCAGCGCCCCCTAGAATCGGAATGACCAGCACATATGTGCGAGGGGAACCTTTACCTTTAAGGAATTCATACTTTGAGGAAATCCCAGGCCTTTTAACTTGGTTGGACATCTTATTTAGACCACATCAGCTAGCCAGGATTCTTAAATTAGGCATTTCTTCAATGAATTAACTTTCTACAAATCCTTCAAATGTGATACTACTTACCAGCGCGCACGTCACACCGGCTTGGGATATGAAAGTCTGATGCTTTGGTTACTCAATATTTATCAGGCGCTAGTTGATAACAACTTTACAACAGATTCATTCTCGGGAGTTTCTTGATTCCTTAAATCTCATTTGCCAGGTACTTTGACATTTAAAACTATTCTTGCAAGGGCAAATGAGGAAATCAATGAAGTGTTCACCAAACTAATACAAATGTAGTAGCTTGGGCTTTTGAGGAGGAGAAAAAAAATGCTAAGATGACTTATCTTTTAAAACAATCACATTTGCTCTGCAGTATGGGTTGGATTTTGAAATGAGTTGTTCAATGTTAACAATATTGGTTTTTTATTAACCCTTCTTGGAGCTTTTCAAAAATCGAAGCTATGATGTTTATTGGACTTCATAATGTTCAGAGGAGAGTCACATCCTATTTTTAACTGGGGCATTGGCTCCCATTAAGGTGGAAGGCAATGTCAAAGTACCAGGTAAATCAGGAGATTCAGGCTGCTCAAATGAGCATAAAGATTTATTGCAAGCTTAAACTCTCTACAAGAATCTGGCCAACTAACAGTCAAAGGAAATGAGCGAGAGATAAGAAAGTCATTCAAGGTTGGCTGGCTTAGATCTCTTGTGGATGCACACAGATTTGTGACTTATGACACGTTTGACCTCTCCCTCAGGTTCAGCCTGGCCATCTCCTATAGGTGGTAAGAAGAAGTTTTTGAGATCCAATATGTGGGGTATAAGGCTAATACTGTTAGCTAAAAGTATATGATGTAATTATGCAAACAGACTAATGTAAATTATAGATGATGTAGGTTTGGATCGAACAGACTTTCAGATTTAATGGACGTCCTCTCCCTCAATAGTCTGTTAAATCAAGATTTTAATGCCTTGCATAATTTTTGAAAGTATTTTAAAGTGGCTTTTTTTCCCCTATGCATTGAATCCTAAAATAAAGTTTTTGTTAAAAAAAATATGTAACTTATGCAATAATATTGGCAAAATTTGGACAAGTGTGAATACCAAAATGTTAGTGTTTCAGTAGGTGTGTTGAAAAGTAGATTCAGTGGATATGCTCAAAAATAGTAAAATGAATATCCGGTAACCATAATCCAGCATTAAAAACATGATGAGAAAAAATGAAGCCATTTCCAAAGTCAAACAAAAATGTTTTAATACTGTAGTTTTTTAGCAAGAACATTTTAACAAAGAATGTGTACTTTTAACTTAATATGATACAACAGAGAAACTATATTTTAAAGTTTCCATTATCTAACATCCTACCATATGTTCATCCTTCCTTTGTCCCCTGGTGTGAAAAGCCTAAAAACCAAGCAGAACTGAGTTATTTTTTTTCTTTAAAAAAGCATCAGTTTTATAATCCCCTTGTTACATTGAATATTGGAATTTAGTTCACACTTTTTTTTTAGTTGGTCATCCAAGGAAGGACAATTTTTACATTATCATATTAAAAAATGTACATACTTTTTCTCTTCAAAACGCAATATATATTGAGTTTTTCAGCTTCAGTAAACAAAGCTTAAATTTATAAACAGAACTGAAACAGTTCTGGGTTGAACTGTTTTAGTGATAAAACTGGACATGTAGAATTATACAGCCAGAAAGAACAACTGCAGCTTATTAAATTAATTGTGCCATTGTTAAACGGTCGAACAGCCATCCTCAACCTGGCTCAATTTCACGTACACTCCCATTGAGTTTTGGGATCTGGGGTCCCAACACCTCTGGAAGGTGACAAGTTGGGGAAGGCTGCGGTAACGCTTGGGGGCTGTTACTCACCGTAACAAACCACGATGACAACAACACGCGTCCTAACCTCATTTGCAAAACCAAGGTGAATACGTAACGATGTCGTGATGACGATGCAGACAATTTGCATCATGACATCATAACAGGTGTGTCATCATCAATCTTGCTCCTCTCCTACAGAGGCAACATTTTCCCCCAGGGACTCATACCTATATGTGCTTAAAAAAAGGCTAGGATGGACTCTTCCCCATTCTGTTTTTCTAGGACTTAAAAACATTCTGCTGCAAAACAGTTTGGGATGACCAAGCTTGTGAGTCTCCACATTTCTCAGTGACGGTGCAGTGATTTTTTTCTTTTTCCAACACAGGAGTTGAGTTAAGAGTCCTGGATTCACGGGTCTGCATTGCAACTGTTTCCCACCGCACCGAAAGGTAATCCAGGGTTGAAAAAGAGACTTCTTTGCAGGAGTTTTCTAAATCTTCAGAAGTGACTGTTACATGTCCCCCGCCCCTCCCCCGCCCCACACAAACATGTCAAATTAGGCATCTTCAGTACATAATGGTTGGTTTGATGTATGCTCTGTTTTCTGGAAAAGAAGAAGAAGAAGAAAAAGGAATATTGCCATTCCGACATCTCTACCTGAAGTTCTTGAAAGCTGGAATGGAAATCTGTTTTTAGGAAGATGACGTAGACTTGGGAAGGGGGGGGGGTTTCTCCCAACTTTGGCCACTTTAAGACTTGTGGACTTCAACTCCCAGGATTCCTCAGCCAGTTTTGCTGGCTGAGGAATTCTGGGAGTTGAAGTCCAGAAGTCTTAAAGTTGCCAAGGTTGGAGACCCATGACATAGAAAAACAGCTGGCGTCAAGGCTAATACCAGGTAGTCCTCGACTTATGACCATAATGGAGCCCAACATTTTTGTTGCTAATTGAGACATTTGTTGAGTGAGTTTGGCCCCATTTTACGGCTTTTCTTGCCACTGTTCTTAACACTGCAATTGTTAAGTAAGTAAGATGGTTGTGAAGTGGAAATTAAAGACAAAGGAGAAACAGAGTATTATTTAATATGAGATATGGGATATAATTGGTTAGATAATAGATTCAAACATTAGAAAAGCAAGGATGAAAGAGGATTAACAAACCAGAAAAAAATATAGGTACAAGACTAGAGAAAAGAATATTTACGGTAAGTAACACTACGCCCATCCAGACTGTATAAAAGTTTAAATTAAAATATACCGAATGATAAGTATATAGAGAACTATGTTAGAACTATGGAAACAATAGATATAAATTTGATACTGTATGAATATGTATGTATGAATAACAGATCTTGATGGGGCTCAAGGTTGACTCAGCCTTCCATCCTTCCGAGGTCGGTATAAGTCTAAGTGGTATTTCCTTTCCTTCCTTCCTTCCTTCCGTCCTTCCTTCCTTCCTTCCTTCCTTCCTTCCTTCCTTCCTTCCTTCCTTCCTCCCTCCCTCCCTCCCTCCCTCCCTCCCTCCCTCCCCCCTCCCTCCCTCCCTCCTTCCTTCCTTCCTTCCTTCCTTCCTTCCTTCCTTCCTATGCAATATTTCAGGCTAAATCTGCCCACTGCCAAGAGTTTGATCCTGACCGGCTCAAGGTTGACTCAGCCTTCCATCCTTCCGAGGTCGGTAAAATGAGGACCCAGATTGTTGGGGGCAATAGACTGATTTTGTAAACTGCTTAGAGAGGGCTGTAAAGCACTGTGAAGTGGTATATAGGTTTAATGCTATTGCTTTGAAAGGAAAAAAATAAATAAAATCATTAAAAGAATTGAAGGAATCTGCATTCGTTTCTCCATGAGAACAGATTGAAAGTCCTAGCTACTAAGTTTCTGACTTTAGAAACCACAGTAAAAATGATCAAGCCAACTTAGCCTGTGCCAAGAATCGACCGAGATCTTGCCTTTTGGATTTGCCTGTGCCGAAGCTAAATCTACCCTAGGACACAACCTATATTGACCAGCTAAATGACACATATCCTTGGAGCGATTGCCAACTTTTGTTACATTTCAATCTTGAAATGTATTTCAGCTATAATATGAGTGATTTATCATTTAACGGCAGCTGTCAAAGTCAACTCCTAGCTAAAACAAAAACATCTGGAACGATAAACAGAGGAGGGCAGGAGCTGAATTTCAATCCGCATCCAGCATGTCCGCTCCATTCCAAACAGGAAATGGCTAATTAAGAATTGAATGTTTCATGTTTTAAAGAAGGCCTGCCCTGATCCAATATGGAGCCTGAAGATAAACACGAATAAATACCACAGACAAATTAATGCCTCAGGAATGTCCAGAAGCATGGGAACTAAGGATGGCGGAAGGGGACAGAACTGGGCTTTGGAGGCGCTTAGAAATGAAAAAAAAATGTTTGGATATTCTCTATCCCAGGGGTGCCAAACTCATGGCCCACAGGCCGCATCCAGCCCGCAGGTGCTTAAATTTGGCCTGCAAGGCTGCGCTGGAAACAGCGAAGGACTGATGCTCTGTCAGCAAAAATGAAGCTCGGGAGGGCCGCGTGTGACCCTCCCAAGCTCTGTTTTCGGTGGCAGAGGGTTGCAGGAGGCCATGGCAGCCGAAAACGGAGCTCGGGATCCCCTTTTCACTGGCAGAGAGCTCGGGCCACCACAGGCTCCCCCGACACGAGTGATGTCAGGCTGGCCATGCCCACCCCGGCCCCCCAAGATCAAACACAACCCTGATGCGGCCCTCAATGAAATTGAGTTTGACACCCCTGTCCTCTACTGCAGTGTTTCTCAACCTTGGCCACTTGAAGATGTCTGGACTTCAACTCCCAGAATTCCCCAGCCAGCAAATGCTGGCTGGGGAATTCTGGGAGTTGAAGTCCAGACATCTTCAAGTAGCCAAGGTTGAGAAACACTGCTCTACTGCATCTAACAAAGGTGGGTGGAATTATATGTAAAGATGATCTTACGATCATCCTTAGAAAAAAGGGTCTTTACAGACTGTACAGTGTACGTTGTGCTTTTGTTACTAATAGGAGTAGAAAAAGGGTCCCCTAAAATAATTAGTACATCTAGATTGAGGGGGCGGGGGGAGTTGAGATCACATTTCACTCCTGAAAGCTCTGATTGCGACATGATTTGGGCCAAAAGTTCTTCAAAGGTTGTTAACATTTTAAATTTTCGCTGGACTTCCTGCTTTTATTTTTGGAAGACGTTTCGCTTCTCATCCAAGAAGCTTCTTCAGCTCTGGCTGGATGGTGGGGAAGGGAAGGATTGATATTCCTTGCAGAAAGCTGGTCATTTGCATCCTTTTAGAGGGTCGTTGAGACCACTTGGAGGTTTATCTGTGTCACTGGAGTCACCTGAGTGGTGCAAATGTGAGTGGAGCCTTCTTGGAACTGTTGAAAGGATTGTGTTGTCGATTGGAGATAGATGATGTCAAAGATGGATAGATGGATGAGAAGCGAAACGTCTTCAAAGAAAAAGCATAAAGTCCAGTTGCCTCTTGAAAAAGCACCTTTGGGACAACCATGACCTGGATAACTGAGAATCTCCATAGATATATAGAAATAGCACTTAGACTTATATACCGCTTCATAGTGCTTCACAGCTCTCTCTAAGCGGTTGAGGGCCTATTGCCCTCAACAATTTGGGTCCTCATTTTACTGATCTCGGAAGGATGGAAGGCTGAGTCAACTTTGAGCCTGGTGAGATTTGAACTGCCGAACTGCAGCTAGCAGTCAGCTGAAGTAGCCTGCAGTACTGCACTCTAACCACTGCGCCACCTTGGCTCTATATATACCTATATATAGAGCTGAGGCTCTATACCTATATACAGGTAGCCCTCAACTTACAACCACAAATGCAACTGGGATTTTAGTTGTTGAGTGAAGCACTCGGAGACCGACCACATGACTGCTTCTCTCAACCAATCCTGGAACTCCCAGTAATGATTGTTATGTGATTTTATGGGTCATTAAGTGGTAAGGAGTGTGGGGTGACTGAGGAGGAAGGCCATTGTAAATCTGGACCATTAGTACACAAACTGCCTTTAAGTCAAGGACTACCTACACACAGACAAGATTTTAAATAAACCTTTGGGCCATAAATGTACTTCTCTTTTTAGCTTTATGCCATTATCAGATATTCACTTGCTCCTTTAAAAAGGGAATTAGACAAAGGTGAGCAAAAGAATGGGTTTACAGTCGTTGGAGTGGAATTCTCTAGGGATCATATTCACAGCATAAAAAGGTGTAAATGATATTCCCCAACAGTAAAATATGCTTACGAGGCCCCAGTGCCCGATAGACTTTTATAACCTGCCATGAAGTGCATGACTGCCTTAATAAGCAAGACATTTAGAAAAAAAGATAACTATGTTGTATAATCTGATGAAATTCTTCACCTGTTTTGCCTTTAATCCAAATTTATTTATTTCATTTTTATTGAGTTAGGTATGAAAACTTGTATGCCGCCTATCTTGCCCCGAGGCGACTATCCTGTGGGAACAATATTTGGATGTTGTTGTCCCTTTGTCCCATATTTGGAGTCACAGAAGGAAAATAGAACCAGAGTGGGAAGGGGGAACTTTTAACCTTCAGGATTGTGTCTCTTTCTTAGCACCCCAATCAACACGGCATAACGAAAGCATCCCCAATTCTGGATTTTGTTAAAATATTTTTCATGACTGGGAGAGACATGGGAACAAGGTCAGCCAGTGAATAGGCATAGCAACTAAGTCAGCCAATGGGAGCTTAAACAGATCTGAGTCTGTGAAGAGAATTGAAACAGAAACGTAAGAAGATAGCAGTCTGCTGCTCTGAGAAGTAAACTAGCAATCTGTCTGGGCTTGTCTGCTGAAATGAAACTAACTGCTTGTGTTTGCTTGGAACTCTCCTGCCTTGCATTTACTTGGAAGAACCACCTGTTGGCATTGTACATTTATTCATCTATTCTTATGTATACAAAGAAGTTAATGAATCCTGCTGCATCAGTTGTCTGTGTGTGCTTCTGGATTTGAATGTATGCAACAAACTGTGACAGATTTGCAATATAACGTGCTATACAGGTAGCCCTTGACTTATGACCGGCCTCTTAGCAGCCGTTCAAAGTTACCTGGGGCAATGAAGTTACAATCACTTCCGAAGTTCTGATTACAGAATAACAGAGAATAACAAGAATCGGAAGGGACCTTGGAGGTCTTCTAGTCCAACCCCCTGCTTAGGCAGGAAACCCTACAGCATTTCAGACAAATGGTTGTCCAATCTCTTCTTAAAAACTTCCAGTGTTGAAACATTGACAACTTTTGGAGGCAAGTTGTGCCACTGATTAATTGTTCTCAATGTCAGGAATTTCCTCCTTAGTTTCACATTGGATTAGTTCCCATCCATTTAATCTTCTCTTGCTCCCCGTTGCAAATCCCACCCCCTTCTAGCCCTGATGACGCTCCCTAGTTGGGTCATGAAATGTCTCCAAGAAAAGCAATCTCAGCACCCTGTAGAATAACACTGATAGCAAATCCCTTTTTAGTTCCAGGTTGCTTGTCTCCTTGATTAAGAATAGAACAGAATAACAGGGTTGGAAGGGGCCTTGGAGGTCTTCTCGTCCTACTCCCTGCTCAGGCAGGAAACCCTACACCATTTCGGACAGATGGTTCTCTAATCTCTTCTTAAAAACCTCCAGTGTTGGAACATTCACCTTGTCTGTTCCACTGATTGATTGTTCGAACTGTCAGGAAATTTCTCCTTAGTTTTAGGTTAGTGGCTTCAACTTGTACTTGAGAGACCGCCTGCTGCCAATTACCTCCCACAGACCCATTAGATCTCACAGGGTTGGCCTCCTCCGGGTGCCATCTACCAGCCAATGCCACCTGGCTATTACCCGGGGGAGGGCCTTCTCTGTGGCAGCTCCGGCCCTCTGGAATGAACTCCCCGCAGGGATTCGGACCCTCACCTCTCTCCGGGCCTTCCGAAAAGCCGTCAAAACCTGGCTTTGCCAGCAGGCCTGGGGGTGATGAGTTCCCTCCCCTCTCGACATGTATGGTTGTGCGACTGTTGTCTACTTTTATTATTTGTATTTTGTCTTTTATGTTCCCCCTTTTTTTCCCCCTTGAATTGTTCGCCGCCCTGAGTCCTCCCGGAGAAGGGCGGCATACAAATAATAAAATACCAATACCAATACCAATCTCTTCTTAAAAACCTCCAGTGTTGGAACATTCACCTTGTCTGTTCCACTGATTGATTGTTCGAACTGTCATGAAATTTCTCCTTAGTTTTAGGTTAGTGGCTTCAACTTTTTGGG
The DNA here is from genome assembly GCF_009769535.1 of Thamnophis elegans. Taxonomy (NCBI): domain Eukaryota; kingdom Metazoa; phylum Chordata; class Lepidosauria; order Squamata; family Natricidae; genus Thamnophis; species Thamnophis elegans. The sequence goes on along the minus strand of NC_045552.1, from coordinate 45,950,044 downwards.
CACCAGGGACTGGAGAAAGAAGGGTGGACCGGAGAAAGAAGGGTGGACCAGAAGGGGGGCGTGGTTTCGCCTGCTGCCTGCATCTCGCGGATTGGGCTTCGTGGACCAGTTGCTGATTGGTTGACCATGGGTTGGGGATCAGTTTGCTTCTCTCCTTGAAGTTCTGGATTGCTTCTTCTAATCCAGTGTTTCTCAACCTTGGCAACTTGAAGATGTCCGGACTTCAACTCCCAGAATTCCCCAGCCAGCATTCGCTGGCTGGGGAATTCTGGGAGTTGAAGTCCGGACATCTTCAAGTTGCCAAGGTTGAGAAACACTGTTCTAATCAACCCTCCTCCCCCCATTCTCACATTTCTCACGCACTTGCCTTATAAAAGGGCATCAGCTTTAAGAAAGAAAAAGAACTGCGCAGGAGTGATCTTTTCCTTCCTTCGCACCTATCTATCGTGGTGCCGACGTTAACTAAGGTATCCACACGCAGAAGAGGAAACCTCCCTCCGATCGTAAAACAGGCTGTTATTTTCTGCTCAGCAGTTCGCGTTACCGCAGTTCGTGCTAATTAATTAAAGGAGCTGTTGCCTTGATGTGCAAACAGGGAATCTGAGAAACCGAGAGGCCTTTTAGGTCTTCCGACTGAAGTTAAGTCAATCTGGGCGCAAGCGATCAAATCTAATGAAATCACATGTCAGTGCTAAGCTTGCAAAAACTGTGAAGTCTGACTGGGGAGTAAAAGGATTATAATTAGATTTCCAATAGGATAATAACTAAATGGCAGAAAGCAGTAAAGAGAAATATTACTTTGTTCGCTAATGGCGCTGCTGTTTTGGCTTCCTCCGTTTTTTTTTTTTTTAATTCAGCGCGGCTCATAGTTACGCTAATTTAATTTGCTTTTATCAGCAAAAAAAAAAAAGACGCAGCCCTCAAACGGTCCTTGAATGTCATTTGCAAAAATCATTGATCTGAAGGTGCTCTTAATGGCACCCGGTATGTTTATTTTATGGCAAACAGAGATTGGATGATGAAAACTAACCGATGCTGCTGTCCTCATGTTTGGCTACAAGTGAATTATTGGCACCGGAGTACCCCGAGGGTTTAAATGGAAATCGTTCCTTCGGATTAGCAGTCTGACGGGCAATTGGATATCCAAATGATGACTAAATCACTGTCATAACTTGGGGGACAGGTCATAATAGCAATAGCAATAGCAGTTAGATTTATATACCGCTTCATAGGGCTTTCAGCCCTCTCTAAGCGGTTTACAGAGTCAGCATATTGCCCCCAACAACAATCCGGGTCCTCATTTCACCCACCTCGGAAGGATGGAAGGCTAAGTCAACCCTGAGCCGGTGAGATTTGAACAGCCGAACTGCAGAACTGCAGTCAGCTGAAGTAGCCTGCAGTGCTGCATTTAACCACTGCGCCACCTCGGCTAAGTAGCCCGTTGTAACTATAGATAAAGGTAAAGGTTCCCCTCGCACATATGTGCTAGTCGTTCCCGACTCTAGGGGGTGGTGATCATCCTCGTTTCAAAGTCGAACGCTGTCCAAAGACGTCTCCATGGTCATGTGGTCAGCATGACTCAATGCTGAAGGCACATGGAACATTGTTACCTTCCCACCAAAGGTGGTCCCTATTTTTCTGCTTGCATTTTTACATGCTTTCGAACGGCTAGGTTGGCAGAAGCTGGGACAAATGACGGGAGTTCACTCCGTTACGCAGCACTAGGGATTTGAACTGCCGAACTTTCTGATGGACAAGCTCAGCGTCTTAGCCACTGAGCCACCCTGTCCCCATGAACAGGTGTCAAACAAACAGTCATAAGTCAACAGTCTGCACAGTCATACCTGTGCAGAACTATTGCAAGATTGTACTCAGTTCAATTCAATTCTTTTATTCTGGTCGCAAACTAGAATAAATATTAAAACACTGAAGTAAAACAGAACAAAACAAGGCATAATGGTAGACTGCGATTAATGGTGGAATCATTGATAAGTGAGCAGAGTCTGCCTAATTTTACAGGCAATGGAACAGAATTCAGCTATGTTAGCTAGAGAAACTGTAGTCTACATATTTGACAGGAAAAATGATATGTAGAAGAGATCAGAATTTCCTGGACATTCTGTCAGGTAAGTGGTTATATTTTGCCAGAGGGCAGGATAAAAAGCAATGGATGGAAACTAATCAAGGAGAGAAGCAACCTGGAATTAAGGAGAAACTTCCTAACAGTGAGGACAATTAACCAGTGGAAGAGAAGTTGCCTTCAGAAGTTTTGGGTGCTCCATCACTGGAGGTTTTTAAAAAGAGACTGGACAGCCACTTTCTGAAATGTTATAGGGACTCCTGCTTGAGCAGGGGGCTGGACTAGAAGACCTCCAAGGTCCCTTCCAGCTCTACTCTGATTGAAGGAGTTATGAGTCCAGGGGTCCTTCCTTATAGAGGGTGCAAAATAACAGCGCATGAGTTGTGGTTTCAAGGGCCCCTTGTCCACTGGGACACAATCTCAGCTCATATACAGCTTTTTTGGATCAGCTGCTGTGAGGAGGGCATTACAGCATCCTAGAATTAGATCCTTTAAAATTTAGAGACAGTTAGATGATATAAATATCTTGGTGGTTTATGGAGGGGGCTATGCCTGCTCAAGAAAACATTATTGGGTACAGCAGTAGGGATTATTGGAACTTCCTGATCTTTAATACCCTGTTGAAATGCACTAAGTTCACATTCATAGCCCAAGATGTTTATTGGAATGTAATTATCAATATAAAGTGTGCTCAGATGCTGAAATACACCATGTAAATTAATTGGAGAGAGTGGAAGGGAAAGGTAGAGGTAAGGAGAAAGAAAGGAGACAGGAGAGAGGGAAATAGAAGGGAGAAGAGAGGTCGGAGAGAAAGAAGGAGCGGAAAGAGGAGAGAAGAGAAGGAGAGAAGAAGCGGAAGTAGAGAAGAGAGGGATGGCAGAGGGGAAGAAAGGAGGTAGGGAGGAAGAGAGAGGGAGAAGAGATAGAACAGCGATGAAATAGGCATAATATAGTGTATTGAAAGCAGAAGAGCAATGACAGCTGTTCTGGGTTGAGGGAATGATATAATAATGGACAAAAAATATGTTCAGATGTAATGGTATACCTATGGTTATATGTATGAAATTAAAATAAAATAAAAAACTTCTTTCTTTAAAAAAAAAAAGTTCACGTTCATAGCTCATTGATGGGGATTCTTGTTAGGAGAGACCAAAATGTTGGAGTTTCAGTGATTAAATTCTAACCCATGTTGATTTTAATTGTCCTCCATAAGGAGAGGGCTTATCGTGCTGTATCATGCGGGCACAATGTGGCATGGACATCCCTCCAATACAGCATGGGATATATCCTGGAAGACCACATACCTTGCATTGCCGCGTTCTCATGTTGAGTCCCGTTGTGGTCAACTTCCATTTCCGGAATCCCAGCATCTGCCAAGCATAACATTCATATCACTGTCCAACATGAAATGCAGAGAATGTAATCATATTGGAAGATTTGTTAATAGCATTTAAGACTTATATACCACTTCACAGTGCTTTTACAGCCCTCACTAAGCGGTTTACAAAATCAGCCTATTGCCCCCAACAATCTGGGTCCTCATTTTACCCACCTTGGAAGGATGGAAGGCTGAGTCAACCTTGAGCTTGGTGAGGATTGAACTGCTGGCAGTCAGAGAATTAGCCTGCAATACTACATTCTAATCATTGTGCCATCACAGCTCTTATTACTCTTATTAGGGAGGGAGGGAAGGGAGGGAGGAAGGAAGGAAGGGCAATAGCATTTAGACTTCTATACCGCTTCACAGTGCTTTTAAGCCCTCTCTAAGCGGTTTACAGAGTCAGCATCTTGTCCCCAACAATTTGGCTCCTCATTTTACCCACCTCGGTAGGATGGAAGGCGGAGTCAACCTTGAGCTGGTTAGGATTGAACTCCTGGTTGGTGGGCAGAGTTAGCCTGCAATATTGCATTTTAACTACTGTCAAGGAAGGAAGGAAGGAAGGAAGGAAGGAAGGAAGGAAGGAAGGAAGGAAGGAAGGAAGGAAGGACAATAGCAATAGCATTTAGACTTCTATACCGCTTCACAGTGCTTTTAAGCCCTCTCTAAGCGGTTTACAGAGTCAGCATCTTGCCCCCAACAATTTGGGTCCTCATTTTACCCACCTCGGAAGGATGGAAGGCTGAGTCACCTTGAGGTGGTTAGGATTGAACTCCTGGTTGTGGGCAGAGTTAGCCTGCAATATTGCATTTTACTACTGTCAAGGAAGGAAGGAAGGAAGGAAGGAAGGAAGGAAGGAAGGAAGGAAGGAAGGAAGGAAGGAAGGAAGGAAGGAGGAAGGAAGGAAGGAAGGAAGGACAATAGCAATAGCATTTAGACTTAAATACCGCTTCACAGTGTTTTAACAGCCCTCTCTAAGCAGTTTACAGAGTCAGCCTATTGCCCCCCGATAATCTGGGTCCTCATTTTACCCACCTCGGAAGGATGGAAGGCTGAGTCATCTGGAGCCTGGTGAGATTTGAACTCCCAAATTGCAGGCAGTCGACAGTCAGCAGAAGTAGCCTGCAGTACTGCAGTCTAACCACTGCGTCATTATGGCTCTTTACCTTGTTATCCCATTTTTTTAACCTTGTATCCCCATCCTTTCCCTCCCCCCCCCCCCGGAAGCTCAAAGCACTGTGGATGCTTTGACTCTTACTCAGTTGTCTCCCCTTCCTCCCAGCTGATTAAATGAGATCCAGAAGATCCTTTTACCATTCAGCATCCTGAGA